>NC_056748.1:524837099-525023495 GCF_019279795.1 Protopterus annectens | reverse complement strand
ATATATATATATATAAAACTTGTGGTTTTCTTGTTCAGAATGAAAGGTAGAACGCGCCATAAAAGTGCTATTTTCTGTTTTGTTATATTCTATATACTCTCATGAGAAACGTGGAGTTTATGCATTAATATGGGATATTACTCTCTAGTGGCTTTTAAAAAGAACTACACAGCAATTCCCAGCAAAGGAATCTTCACTTGACATTCATTGTTAAAATAAAAATAGCTATCATATAGCTGGCATGCTTTAGTGTAGTCATGCATTTCAAAGGGACAGATGCATAATATGCCTTGGCTTTGATCCCAGTAGGCGCTCCTGCTGTGCTCCATCGATCGGGTAACAAAAACATTTCAGTCATTCAAGTGTTTATGGCTACTCATGCAGTAGGGTTCCACTTAGAATTGTAAAACTGAAACAACTGACTGTAGAAAGATCAAAACTGAGAAATTTGTACTGGCACATTGACAAAATGATGAATTATTACTCTCAAGTCTTCTGGTTATATTTTGTGTTTATATATTTTGTCTATTCTTCAATATGCCTTTGAGTTTTTGGTATCCCCACAATTCCATTGGACTGAGTGGGTTTACATATTTATATTTGCAAATTTCATGTTAATCAGCATACAGATTTTTGGCCAGTTGTACCTACTTTTCATGCGCCTGTCCTATGTATCATGAGTAAAAATGATGACCTAGGCAAGCCCTCATGACTGGCCAGTGGTATGCAAGACAGATTCACAGTTCAGCCTTTTCCCACTTCATTGAAAGTCAGTAAAATCAGGCCACCTCAGCAGAGCAGAAATTGTTGTTTTTTGGTTGCCAAGGATGCCTCCTGGTTGGTTTGTTCTTCTGACTTGTTAATTTTCAGACATAATGTTGAAAAACCCATTTCCTGAACTCTCTGATCAGTACACTGTCAAAAAGGTCCCCTGGGTAAGCTCAAAGCTTACCACTAAACGTGCAGTCACTGCCGTAATCAAGAACCTTGTAGCCATCATATCTGAGCCCTAGCACTATGTAATCAGGTGTGCTTATAGAAGTACTGATGTGACTGGTCAGGTCTCTGACATCTGTAGTGCTGTTTGTCTTTTTCTTAATGAAGAGAAGTTCAATCAGGAAATCTTAAGTATGTCCTGCATGGAATCACAATGTTGTAACAGGCATTCAGGAAGTAAAACAGAAATGTATGTTTTTGAGTGCTGCTCAAGGTAATTTGGCCTATGTAGTTTACTTGTTTCCTTGCCTTAAGTATAATCTGCATTCCTTACTTGAAGGAAACTGCTTATTTCTTTATTCCACCAGGCATGTAGAGCCTTGTGTTTCTAGCAAGCCGGGAACAGAGGATTCGCTACTTTATTTTGGAGAAGCAGTGTATGACTTTGGAATCACTGTTTTTTTGCACTTTTACTTCATGTGAGTAGTTTGTCATGCACTGTGGTTCCTTTGCCATGTCTTCATTGACTTTCCCACCTTGTGTCTTCAATTTTACTTGTTTCCATGTTTTTGTCTGTTTCTTTAGCAGTAGCTATTTGCAGTCTGGATAACCTTGAGATACTTTTTTTCATATCCTACCTGCATGTTTACATGGCTTGTAAATAAAAACCTGTTGCAGTATTTCTATACATCATTTGTACTAAAGGCCATATACATTTTTTCCTCACTATAACCTTATATGTTGTCAGAAATGTAATCTCCAAAACTACAGGCTCAATGGGATATTAACCAGTTGTCTTTGTAGATGGTGATTTGTTTGCTCTAGGTGCCACTTCTTTTTTGTCTATGCCAGTACTGTGTGTACCATTTTTACTACATTGGTTACACTGTTTGCTTACCTTTAGATTAACGTGAATGTCCCAGGTCAATTTCTGCTTGTGTTGTTGCTTCCTCAACAGTTGGTTACTGTTGTGTGTTATTGCTACCCAGATGCATTAATCTGTATTTAATCAGTACTGCCACAGTTTAGACCATCCCTCCAGTCAGGCTGAGTTGCTTTCCATCCTTTGTGCACCTCCTTTTTTTGTCAAATGCATTGCATAATTGTGGGATTAACAAAACGGCACATGTTTCTTTGCAAACCATTAGCACTGTCAGTTGTTTTAGATGCTTGCTTTTTAACATTAACAGCTAAATCAGCACATCAGAGACTCAGAATTCAGATCTCCTGTGGCCATAACTCTGCTGTCCAGCTATCTCTGAGATTCTGCAATGTTGGTTAGAAGTGTGGGTGTGTGTTATTGGGGGGGGGCTGTTAGCTGTGAAGACAGCAACATTTTTTGTGCAACTTGTTTGTTTGTGTCTTTCGGCTTTTCCCGGTTAGGGGTCACCACAGCGGAACTCCGGTCCGCTAATGATTGGTAGTTGATTTTTACATGCCGAGTTACCAGCCCTGACGCACAACCTTCAACGAAGGTACGCCCATTCACGCATGTCTCCACGCAGAAGACGCTCTAGCTGAGAATCGAACCGGACAGCATCTTACTGTGAGGCAACAGCGGTACCGCAGCACCAACATTTTAAAATATAGATCAAGGTGGTAGAAATATGGTTGTCTTCTCACTTACAAAGCTTAGTGAGAAATGAACAGGCAGCTTCAGCAAGTGCTTCAGGAAGTTAGGCAGCTTCAACAAGTACCTCAGGAAGTCAGCACCTCTGCTTTGTTAAAGAAACATTCTGCTGCATTAAGCATTATTTACGGGGTTGCGTTGCAGGCATTCTAGACAATACTCATCCAGAACACTCTTCTGAAGCCTGTTTCCATTTTAGATATTTTGTGTGTTCTAAGTATTTTAATTTATTGGACTTAATTTTATTATTTTGCTTATTTTTTATTTAACAATTCATATCTCCTCGTGTTTCTTTTCACATCCCAGATGTATAATTTTTTTTTCTGTCATTTTATGTTTTTCATTGTATAGAATATTGCTAGGTCAGGCTACTCCGGAAGTGTAAAGAGATAAAGCCCTAACTGTGGCTCCGCTGTCCAGGGTTCAGTTAGTGGCTCTGGTGACATTTGGAGTGGCAATGAGGGAAGGGCCTGCCCATCCTTGGGGGAAAGACTTTTGTTGGTGACACTCCCTAAGGAGAGGCATGGTCCAAAGAGGGAAGTTTCCCTCGAACATAACAGTGTGCGAGGAAGAGAGTGGCTAGGGCATGTAATACAAAAGAAAAAAAAATTGAACAAAAGCTTAGACATTAGAGCCCCCAGGATGCGCTTAAGATCCATGACCAGCTCCAGCAACATCAGATTAGGTCTGGCGGCGGGATGATGGCTGGTAGAGCCACTGTGAACAGTGTGCACTGGGAGCTGGGGTGGATGTAGTGAGGTCTGAGGGGACCAGAAAGAAAATATTGATAGGTCAATGCTTGCGGGGAGCAATTTTAAAATTCTGATCATTCTTTTATAAATTCTGGTCTGGTATTACATTGTTCACTTTTGCAATGACTCTGAATTTGTTACAGCAGTCGTATACTAGTGTGACACCCACCATTGCTACCAGTATGTGATGGGCACCAGTATGTGTTGTCCTCACTCTGGGCCAGTAATCAAGGAGCCTAAATCCTTACCACTGGCACTAGAGAGGGACATGCACTTGGGATACAAATGGCTAAACTCTGTATTTCCAGATACAGACCTCTCTGCATCAAGTACAGTTTCCCTTAAGAGCACACAAGGAACACACTCAGCCCGGGGTCTGGATATCTCTATATCTGTCTCCCTCCAGATCCCCAGTAAGACTCCCCACTGGTACAGCTGTAGTTTAGGTGTCCAAGCCAAGTCCTGCAGCACCTTCTCTATAAACCCAATGGTTTGTGTTCCTGTCCCAAGTGGCCGACACACACCCACTTTAAGATTTAATATTCACACACACCCACACACCTGGGAAAGGCTGGCACAGGTTTACTGTCTATGCCTCCTTCTACCCAGACTATAAGGTAGATTCACTGTCACCAGACACTCCACAGTCAGCTACTCTAATGCCCTTAACAAAGGGTGTCCAATTATACTGTGTAATATTAATACTAATACAAATGGTAGTAGTTCAATATGGCTAGGCCTTCTGGAATGGCCCACACAGTGTCACCAAATAAGTATGTTTAATAATAGTAAAAGTACATGAAAATACTAAATATATATTTATGTAAACCACAGAGTTCAAATCACAGAAAATATTGAACATTGTCTTTCTTTATTTGTATGAGTCTGTCCATCAATCTCTAAACTAAGCTTCACTATATTCCTGAATAAATTCAAGAGAATTTACTGTTCCCTAACAATTTACTTGGGTAAGGCAAGATGAAATAACGTGAGCAGTCTTTCTAGTCAGGCCCCAAACAGAATACTCTATGCTCCAAGATTGCTCCCTGTAAAATATAATATCCAAGATGACTTGTAGAATGATCTCATCTGATCACCTGACTCTAGGTTTCCACAATATCTCCTTTTGAAGTTTGAGACGCGACTTTAGCAGACTGCTACAATACACATTTAGAGCTTTTATGGCAATACCTAGGAGCCAGAAACATTTACCACACTCCCCCCTTCTTTATAAAAGCTAACAGATAATGGCTGCTCCCAGACCTACCATCTCCAGTCCTACTCAGCATTGTGGGGTGCCTTTCAATGACTTAACATGACCCTTATTTTTCTTAAAATAAGCCAGCTGGTTAACCTTTGCTGTGCCAGTGTCCTGTGTTAAAACATATGCATTTAATTCAGTTACCATAATACATGCACATTTCTCTTCATTTCAGCAGGGTGTACTGTTGATGCATTTTAACACAGTTAATGCAAGCAACGCTCACAAATACATTTTCAGCATAAGGATCTGTACAAGTCAGCTTGATATACAAATGACATTCAGTTATTTACAAAATTCCAGCTAGCTGTGCTTACACAAGTCATACATCCACTGCTCTACTTTTCCATGGCATGGCCAGCAGTACGTCCTATCATCACAACTAGAACTAAGAAATGTGACAGAAGAAAATTGTAATGCTTGGAAAACATGTCTGTGCTTGCATATTCAAATGTGAATCTGTTTTAAGAAAATAATTTTAGTAAAAGTGTTGCTTTCCTGTGTTATTTTAAGCCATGTGTAGACCTTAGACTGTTGTTGCTGTTTAATCATCTTCCAGTATGTTTTTGGAGCTCTTGTAATGCATTTTCACATCTTTTTGCTTTAGGATATTTTTGTGAGCCTCGCACAAGTGGATGGACTTTACTTTGTTTGCAATGTTGATGATTTCAAATTCCTGGCAGACATGATTCAACATATCCCACTGAATCTACGAACACGATATGTATTTTGCACAGCCCCAATCAACAAAAAACAGCCCTTTGTTTGCACTACTTTTCTGAAGGTAATCATTTTCACAGTTTCTGAGAACATTTGTGCACAAAGTTGTATAGAGCTGGACTTGGTGCTTTACTGCAGTCTGGAAAATATGTAGCTCAAATAGCAGATAAAGAATTTAGCATTGTGAAACATTACAGTCTAATTAATTAGGAAAATCATGTGGGTGTTTTTATTTCTGTTAGCTGTAACATGTTAAAAAAAACTCTAGATTTATCAGTAGTTAAATTGTGTGGTATCTTGTTATTTTGTGAGAAGTACCCAGCATCCCTGCTCCACTTAATGAAGTCATGTAGTTTGCTTTTCCTTACTATCTCTATTTGTTAAGAAAGCAATGTTTTTCTTAGTGCTTTTATTTTTACATAGAAGGATCAAAGGTCCAGATGGCCTATGGACAGAGAAGCTGTTTTTTCATCTATTCCAGTGACAAGCTTTGAAATCAATGATTTCAGAAGAAACCATAGTAGGGGAAAGAACTGAAAGTGTGTTCTTTCCAAAGGGAATGTGGTCACAGGTAGAAACTATTGGCCTGTAGTGGAGAGTGAATGTACTATAAATGCTCTCACATTCCTCTTTGGGAACGGGTTTTTGCATGGAAACCATGGTGGTGCTTGTGTTCGAGAGAGGGAAAAGTACAGTAGACTGGATGCTCCACTGACCTGTCATTGCCAAAACACAGTGAGCTTCCACTGCCATAGATTGCAGTAGTGGGTCTGGAGTCTAGTGTAAAACTGCAATCCCCCCTGCCCCTGTATAAGAATAGTGTGTGAACAGCCAGTAGAGTCTTATCCCTTGCAATCAGGGGGACTGGGAAAAGCTCTGCCTTCTGGAGAGATGCTTCATTGTTGGAAATGTCACGTAGGGGTGGTAGGTGATGGGATTTGGAAACTGGAGGATGTCTCATTGTAAAAGGGCATGACCTTCATAGTGGGGTGCCAACTTTTGAAGGGGGGGACATGTGAATACTAAGTGTTAGTGATGACAAGCTAATACTGTGTCATCCAACCTGTCTTAGTCCCAGTATTTTCATCAGGCATGAGCATTGTGGCTTTATATATTGCATTGCTAGTTATTTACAGTTTGAGCATTTCTGCAGCTTTTAGTTGAGAAATCAGTATTTCAGTAATGGGAAATCATAACCGCATGTAAATGCTGCACAAGCTTATTCCATAATCACTAGTATCAGCATGTATACTCACCTGTAAATGTGTATTCTATGATCAATGCTAAAAAAGTTCACTTTGACCCACGAATACATATTTGCACTAACATTACTAGCAGTGTGTTCACTGTTCCACAAACTGTTTTTCCATGATCAATAGTAACAGTCCCTGGGAATCGGAAAGGATTCTGCATTGCAGAAGTGTTTACTTGGAAGGTTTCTGCAGTTTTGTAAGCCCACACAAATCAAAAGCTACTTTCCCACTACAGTGGTACAAAGGCACAAGCTTTGCTGGCAAAGCTGTATCCAAATGCGACAGTCCAGAGGCGCAGCTGATGTTACATGATGTCTTCACTTTAACTGGCACTCGCCATGTTATTTTGGTCATACAGAGGAAAGTGTGTGCACTGTTTTGATGGCATATACCCATTCACTCCTCTGAGTGGCTTGTGACATGAGTTGCAGGTAGGTACTGTGTGTGTGTGTGTGTGTGTGTGTGTGTGTGTGTGTGTGTGTGTGTGTCTGTAGAAGCATGAATGCAGCTGCCTGAGTGTGTGCACATGTCTGGGTGGTTACTGTGTTGGAGGTTTGCACAGCAAAGCTTTTTCTCTCTCTCTCTCTCTCTCTCTCTCTATATATATATATATATATATATATATATATATATATATATATATCTATATGTATGTATATATCTATATGTATGTATATATCTGGATCTACTTCAGTAGATTGAACATATTACGAGTTTGAACCACTTATTGCCGAGACCATATGTTCGAACTTGTAATAGTTCGAACACTGAAGTAAAAAAAGAAAAAACAACAAAAAACAAAATTAAACGTCTGTAGCCCTGCACCCCCCACACCCCCTTTACTTAAATATACCAACTCTGAGATCGCACTACATTGCGGAAAAGGGAAATCTTCCTATTCCGCACTGTACGGAGATCTCCATTCAGTCCGATTCAACATTTACAAGTTCGTACATAGGGTCTCGGCCATATGAGGTTCGAACTTGTTACATGTTCGATCTACTGAAGGGGACCCATATATATATGTAAAGTGTATGTGTGTGTATGTATATCAGTGGATGTGCTCATGGGGGTGCCTGTGGAGGTATGTTTGCATTTGTCTGTGTGTGTTTGTGCTGGAAGGTGCCTGCGTGATGGTGAAGCATGTTTCTGGTAGGAGGAACACTGAGGTCATGTCTAAAGGCACAATTTTCGATTCAGACACATTGTAGTTGGCCACTAATGAGGTGCTTCTCAGCGTAGCTTTACCATGCCTCTGAATTGGGGATGATCGCCATTGTGCTAAGTGACAGTCTGTCATTGCCCGATTTGTGCTGGAGGTGATAAATGTTTCTGAATCCTAAGGGTGTGTACATAACTGGATAATTCTGTGATCACTAGTAGCAATGTCTGCATTAGTCCACAAACACTTGCTCCATGATCATGAATAACAAAATAGTGCAGAGTTTCACAAACTCACAATCAGTAGTAACATTGTGTAAAGTGATCCCCAGATATGCTTATTCCACAACCATCAGTGATGATAAATTCAGTGGCCTACAAATCATCAGTACTGCTAAGATAATATGCACTAATTCAAAAACTTATATTATCATTTTCCACTCCTCCTAGTTAGGTTTCTGTATCTTCATCAGAGATGAATCTCAGGTCACATGCAAACTGTGCTGCTCCAGTAGTCAAGTTAAGAGCATATTACAGGCCTTTAATAAACAGTCTAGGAGTAGGGCTGAAACTTACAAACTCAGTCGATTTTGTGTACTGGGGAAGAACTTGAGTGGTGTTGGTGGTGGTGAACTGTCACAAGGACTGGTGCTGAGACCTTACTGTTCAACCTATTCATCTCTTGTATGTATGTCTAAATCTGTTTATCAGTGACAAAAAAGAGCCATTGTTCTACATGGAGAAAGAGACTGAAAAGGGGCCCTGGAGGACCCATGTATGTGGGCAGTGAAGTGGCACCAACTGAGGATGTTGATCACAGGGATCACTGTTGCAGTATGATTCATCATAATTGGAAGGTAGCCATTGGTGGACTTCTACTCACCAGCTCAGACTTCCAGAGTAAGGCTAGTGATTTCCCTACACTAAGGACATCATGTAGAAAAGGTAGAGTAGCCTTTGATTTCTTCAGTTTTTCATATTGAATCACCACCATTGTAGTCATCACTTTGGAGAGCTCTTCTTTTGTCCAAGTGCAACATGTCTAGCCTGATTTTCAGAGCTGAGCAGTCTTCCCCACCATAACCAGGGTGATGTCTCCTCATACATCAGCTGTATAGGTGGCACCTGGCCCAGAGTATCTTTTGTTCTTTTCTTGCCATACATGATTTCACTACAGGAGTAAATGTCATTGCAGGCCTGTGACTGAAGAAAACTGAAGGATAAGCACCTTACTCAAGTTCCTTTTTTGATTCCTTAACTTTACAATAGAAAAATAGTCTAGCTGTGAACAAGCATCTAGGAAACAATCCACCAGACACAGGGGTGCGCAGTAAATTCCCAGGAATGCGTACAAGTGCCAAATGCTATATAAAGCAAGTATGATGTAGCTAAATGGGTTAAAGCAATGGCAGATATTACAAAGTATTTGAAGAGGGAACATGAAGTCCTGTAGTCTACTAGGGAAGTAGATGCTTGTGGCCTTGTTAAAACCATTCATGAAGTCTGCAGATGAGCAGCAGCGGGGTGAGGAGGATGACCATCTCAAGGTGGGGGGGGGGGGCAAATCTGTAGGGAGAAGGAGAGGGAGATTCTTGAACATCCAAGTTCATTGGGGACCCCTTTATCTAGGGGCATCAGGACCACAGAGGCACTCAAGCAGCCCCTGGCCTGACGCCTGTTACCACCTTAGCTTCTAACGATGCCTGTTCAGAGTTCAACATACGTTGGTTCCTAGCATGTCCCATCAGGCTAAATGTAAGTTCAAAAACCCATATATGAGGTGTTGATTTCCCCAGCATCTGTTTTGGAACACGATTTGATTTTCAAGAAAGAAAGGTGGATTTGATAGTTAAAGAGGACACCCTTGTTATCAAGTCAGAATGCAGGGATGTCTCTCTTAAGATTCACAAACTCATTTAAAGCCCCTGGTGCCTGAAACACAGGTACTGCTTATGTCTAGACAGTTGCCTCTAGGCAGGTTTTCTTCACATGGTCCTAGCCAGCCACTCTACTGGAACTAAATTCAGTTGGGTGAGGGTTTTGTCTAAGCACTGCATAACTAGAATTCAGCTGCAAAACAGCATTCTTTGTGTGAGGTCCGTTGAAGAAAAAGAGGGAGTGGTCTCACCAGTAAAATTGTCAGACTTCACTGATTCTTAGGATGAGAAACCTAACTATCAGTCAGTACCTTCTTTCTGTATGGCGTTTCATACTGATAATGACACTTGGCTTCAGATTCCTCACCCGAGGGAATGTCATCTGAGGATACTCTGTTAGTTATGGGAGAACACTTCAAGTAGCAGTCTTAAGGTTTTGCATCCTAGAAAATGTGCTAGGAAGTTCTGGGTCTTGGAATCCCAACCCTCCACCAAAAAAAAAAAAAAAAAAAAAACCCGGCAAATGGCTATTCCTGCAGTTTTGGAAAGGGTGTTTTCCAAACAGCATCCTTGTAACCAACCCCCGGGAGACCTAATCGGTTTTATAGGATTTAGGACCATCACAAGTTTCTCTGTAAGACCTCCATAATAGATTCAGGTACAGCATCTTTGGTGAACTTGTCTTGTGGCATCTACCATACTGATTGAGCCCTTAGCCAGACTGCATATGAGGAAGCTTCAGTAAGTTGTAAGGAGTATGAAGACGTAAACATTCCATCCCGACATCAGATGGCTTTCTTATCCAGCTGAAAAAAAAATATCTGATTCTCTGACTCTTTCCATATAGGAACTGCTTTACAACTCTATTCTCAGTTAAATTATTCTCTTCACTTGACAAGTATGTACTCTTGTTGTCATTTATCAGTATCCTGATACTTCATTGAAAAACAGATGTACTAATATATCTGCATAATCCGATTTACTTCAATACCATGATAGCTTTTATTTTATTGTTTGATATAAAGTATCATTTTATTTTACTGTGTGCAATGTAAAGTGTCATTTTATTGTACTGTGGAATGAGTTGTATGTGGAGCTTTTCTGCCCGAGCTTCCACTGAAAAAATACCTGTCTCCAGTCAGACTTTCCCGGTAACCACATGCAAAATAAATAAATAAGAAATAGCAGTCTCATTGTATAGTGTGTGCTTTTGCAGTCCTGATGTGTAAGGAGAGAGAGAAAGATGGACTCATGGATTCAGCAAGTGCAGAGGAGCAAATATGTGCTCTTTAGACAACTTAACCCAAGTCAGAGTTTTAACTTCAGACCCCTGAGACATAGCATGGGGTACATGTACCTTGAACTTTAAAGTGCAGAGCACCTGGAAGTCCATGGGGAGGAAACAGCACATAAAGTTAATCATAATGGTCATTCAAGCTGTCAAAATTTAAGACCACGTGGGAGCCCAGGACTCTGAATGTCATAACCGACAACACCACAGTTTGGTGGTGCATGAACAAGACAGAACACACTTATAACGTCTGCAGGCTTGAGTTCAGGGCCTTAAAATCAGACTGCAGCTGAGGGCAACTTGTCTTCCAGCACAGACAAATTCCAGTGCAGACCAGCTATGCAAACAGATGGACTGTGCCAGAGACACACTCTTGTTTCTCTAAGCAACAGACAACTGAGGTAATTGTGTTCCAGAATTCCAAATATGTTTGGAAAGTGGATTCCTTGTCAGTGTTTTTATTCCTGTATAGTTGCTCTCACAGGATCATTAGAGTTTAAGGAAGAGACATCAGAACTGATACTAATTGCCCAGGTAACACTAGATCCTACTAATTCGGTGTACACAATCTGACATATGGGTCCTTTCAACACACTTCAGATCTGACTCTGCAACATCAGTACTCCATCTACAAGCCCTTTAAGAATTTTCCTTCCCATACTGCACCTGTCCCCCCTTGCTATTTCCAGAGCTCATTTGCCTCCATAGTGAATGGACTTGATCTCAGCTCATGGTTAAGTGCTCCACCTTTTACTTTTATTTGCTGGAATTATAAATCCTGGTTTTACTTTTGTTGCACTAAGTTATATGGTATTGTTTATCTGGAGCTGAAACCTCAGAGGTTTGAAGTTGCTATGGCATACACTCCAACATTCACCACTCTTCCAGATCCAGAACCCTTGGATCAGATCTTGATCCACTACTCCACCAGAAAACAGGCACCTTTAGAGAAGTCAGGTCAGCAAACCCTGTCTGTATCAACCTCGATGTTGTCTATGAGGTCCTTTAGGTCTTACAAGAGTATTTTGGAAGCAGACTTAGACCACCTGATGCAGAAATCCGTGAGGATACAGATTGAGATGGAAGTCATTCTGTCCCCTTCACATAGCCGGCTTCAGGCACAAGCAAACTCTTTGGTCACTGGGGGCCCCCTGCTCCGTGGGGGGGGGGGCAACCACAACAATTTACTTTAAATTGATTTTATAACACGTTTGTCCAACCAACAAAAGCTAGTACAGCAATTCTGTATACTTAAACCAGGTGGCTGATAATAACTCTTATTTATATTTCCTTTAAAATTCAAAGATATTCTGGGTATAGTAGCAGGGCTTTATCAAGTATCAGGCTTTACAGTTCCATTAAATATTTGACCACGGTGTAGTGCACATGGCTTAGTTAAGTCCTGCTGGTGGACATTCTCTCTACTAAAATTAACAACATGGCCAGCTTTAGGTACCTGCAATATCTGTAGCTGCAGCCCCCCCCCTTAATTATCCTCAACTGTGTGGAGGTCCCACAAAAGCTGCTGCTGCTTGTGGAAAAATGAAGAGAAAAATGTACTAATTTCCTGATGAGGCTTTCTTACTTTAACAGGGCTGTGATGTGACCCTTTTAGGAGAAAGCTGATAAACTTGAGAAAGGTAAGCATTAGGGAGATCTGCAAGCAGCACAGAGTGACTGATCTCAGTGCACGCCTTAGATTTTAAGAAGAGCCAGTGCTTCTGATCTTCAAGGATGCTTTTCTCTCTCAGGGATTTTTATAATTTCTGGCAGAACACCAGATACTATAACATTCAATGTCATTACTGAAGAGTTTCACACAGTGCCAAGAATAGCAAAATAAAGGCTGAAATCAGGAACGTGTTTTAGTTATTAGTCACTTAAAAAGTTGATAGAATAACACCTTTTGCATCAACATGCATTTTTGGGCAATAAGTATAAAAACTCCAATGTCTTCATTTATTAACTATCTGTAATCCTGAATGATTTACCAGCAAATCCAACTTTTTTTTACAAAGGACAGAACAAAATTATGAGGCAAAATCAGGGAAGGTCTGTGAAATCAGATAGAGTGATTAGGTATCAATTACTCCTCACTGAGGTAAGTAAAAGTGACTTGCCCTGCTGCTGTTTGATGACTGTTAAACAGCAGTCAGTGATCTGGTGTGCCAGTACCAGTGTTGCACAATGTATTGCTATTTGATGAAAAAGTACAAAACTAGTATTGCTGTGGCTTATGCTTCTGTGCATGTGTATGTGTGTGAGCATGTATGTATGTAAAAAAATATATATATTACAGATTTTTATCTGTGCACACACCCAGTAATGGTGGGACCCATACATTATTGTGGGTATTGGTAAAAATGCAGTTAACAGATAATTACATTTCAAAAGTAAGACATAGAATATATCACAGAACATTCAGACACTTGTATTTTCTAGGAGTCTGGTGGCCACCCATTCCCCAGATTGTATAAATGGGTACAGCGAGGCCCCTTTAATCATACTTGACTGTGTGGGGGCTCCATATAAGTTGTCGCTGGTTGGGAAAACCTAAGGAGAAAATACTGTATCAGTTTTTATTGATTACACTCTTTAACCTGAACAGGGCTGATAATAGCCTTTGCTCTCAACTGCACCCATTCCAAAACAAGCTCAGATGTGTGCTTACAGAAAGGTGATGTAGGTTATTAGGGGGCTGGGGATTGTGTGGATGTTCGTGTTTCACTGCTGCAGTCATTACACTTGGGTTATCCTGCCATCAGGCGGTCCCGCAGTCGGCCAGAGTTCCAAAGTCTTGGTCCGGCGTTGGTTGCTGTCACTTCTTCCCTGACGTCAGTGTGCCAGGGGTATATAAGATGCAGCCGACTCCTGAGATTTTCAATTCGAATTTCAGAACTGAAGTCTTCAATAAAGCTAAGTACCCCGTTGGGGAAACTTTTTCTTGCCTCAGACCGATGTCAGTAAAAGTTAATAGTTGTATTTCTTGTGGGAAGCAAATACCTCATAAGGATTTTCATTCTTACTGTATTCCATGCCTAGGCCCAGACCACGACATCACTAGTTGTCAGTTTTTGCTAGATTTAACAAGCGCACTATTAAACGTCGGTTTGACTTTGATCGACATTATTTTGGCCGAAGGTTCAATTATACCATGCTGTCAGAACAACCGACAACCGGAATACACAAAAAATGCAAAGACAAGGATAAGGACAGGCATCCGAGGCCCAAAACTGATGATGAAGCCTCTTCTAGGCCAGTCGCCGGTTCCCCGGTTCTCAGTGAGGCGCTTTCACAGCCCCTGACAACCGCTACCTCAGAACCACAGGCCGCCTCCGACTCCCACGTGGAGATGGCTAGGCCTCTGGATACTCAAAGTATTGGGCCTATGGAAACTAACCCTTCAGATGGGTCTGGAGCCGCTGAGCAGGCATCGGCTTCTGAGGGTGTTTTCAGACCTTCTCAGCTTACCATCAAAACTACAGCCAAGTCTAAAACTCCTTTAAAGACAAAGAAGCAAGTGCAGCATTCACCTGGACAGGCCTCCATGCCTAAAAAACAGATGCTCAAAATGGCCGAAGACTTAATTACTCTGATCAGGGGTTCCCATCCCCCTCCTGATAAAAGGCATAGGCAGGATCCAGACTATGATTCCTCTGACCAGGTTTCCATTTCTTCGGATTCCTCTTCAGACCAGGGATACTCCTTACCCCCCATGAGGATTCTGATGCTGAAGAATCTATTCCTTTAGCCTCTCCTCCTGAGGATTATTCTTTTGGGGAAACTTTACATACCATGAGGGAGCATTTCCATTGGGAGGGCCAGGATTACTCAATCCAAGAAAAGGCTCAGAGACTTCCTTTTATTGCTTCAGCACTGGCCCCTTCCTATTCCGCCAGTGTTAGATATTGTGGATGATGTGTACTCTGAATCCAGTTTAAATCCTGATTCTTTGCCCACTGCTCCAGTCATGCCAGACAGGTACTAGAGAGTCCCTGACTCTCACAAATTTCTTTATAAAAACCCTGTTGCTGACCCAGAAACCATTTCCCAGGGTCCCAAAGGGGTAAAGGCTTCCACGGCTAAAAATCCAGTCCCTTCTGACAGGTATTCCAGAGCATTAGACAGATGGGAGAAGAAAGTTTACACTTCTGCAACTTTAACAGTGAGGGCTTTAAATTGCCAGTTTCACATGCTTAAATATCAATAATACTTAATGTCTCTGTTAAAACAGAAAATGATTACAAGTTTAGAACATCTTGACTATAAGGAAATGCAGGATTTATTGCATGCAGCTGAACAAGTGGGAAAACATACTCTGCAGTGTGGTTTTGATTCATTAGAGGCTTCCTGTAGAGCAGCAGTTACAGGATCTGTGATTCGAAGGCATGCTTGGTTAAAAGAACAAGGTTTACCTGATCATGTTAAAGCAAAATTATTGGATGCACCTTTGCAGCAGGATGTTTTGTTTGGTGTTAAGGCAGAAGAGGTATTAAAGAAAATGGAGGATAAGGCAAAATCTATGCAAACAGTGAAGGATTTCTTACAGGTACAGCCACCTCGATTTAGCAGAAATTGGCCTTCAAAAAATTGGTCCTTTCCAGTTTCAGACAGACCACAAAGGGGCAGATACAGATGCCCAAGAGGCAGATCTCAGCCCCAAGGCTCTTGCAGACCACGACAGTGGGGTGCTTCAACCCCAAAAGGAGGAGAAGACAAGTCACAACCTTATAGGAAACAGTCCCAATGACTTCCCCCTTCAAATGCCAAGCACTTACCTTTTGGCAGCTCCCTTGGGGTGGAAAACTAACACTTTTTTCTCACAATTGGCATATGATCACCCAAGACAAATGGGTTCTGAATATTGTGTCTCAAGGTTACAGGTTCCACTTTCACACTTTACCAAGGCTAAAAGGAATGCCAGACCTGCCACAAAATCAATGGACAGAGGCACAAAAACAAATTATAGCCCTCATGGACATGAGAGCTATCCAAAAAGTGCCACACGAGGAGCAAGGACAAGGATTTTACTCAAGACTCTTCCTGGTCCCCAGAAGGGACAAAGCCTGGAGACCCATACTGGACGTTTCTACTCTAAATACTTACCTGGATGTTCCGAAATTCAAAATATTGACACTACAGCAGCTTCTTCCCATGCTGGGCAAGAAGGCCTGGCTTGTTACTTTGGACCTCAAAGAGGCATACCTGCATGTCCCTATCAGACAAAATTGCAGAAGATACCTCAGATTCATAGCTGGTTCAATGCATTACCAATTCTCTGCACTGCCCTTTGGCTTATCTACTGCGCCCAGGGTCTTCACAAAATGCTTGGCACCAGTAATTGCATTTTGCAGACAAAAAGGAATTCAAATATATCCATACTTGGACGACTGCCTTATTCAAGCAGAGAGCAAGGACATTCTTCTAAAGCATCTGGCGTTTGTAAAAAGATTGCTAATTTGCCTAGGGTACACAGTAAACGAAAAGAAGTCAAAATTAGTGCCCTCACAAGAGATATTCCTGGGTGCTAGCTTAAATACAATGGCCCAGATGGCTTATCTCATGCCAGACAAACAAGGACAACTGACTCAGTACTTTCAATTGATGGCAATAAAGACCCAACTCCCTGCAAGAAAAATTCTGCAGGCCTTGGGGTTCATGGCATCTTGCATACTACTAATTCCATATGCCAGACTGCATATGAGGAAATTACAGCGGTACCTAAAAAGTGTTTGGACTCAACACTGTCACAGTTTGGAAGCAGTAATTCCACTTATTCCCTGCCTTCAACAGGAGTTTCGATGGTGGGCACAGGCATGTCACCTCAACAAGGGACAGCCTTTCACTCTACTCACAGCCAGGCAGACACTAACAACAGATGCTTCGGATTATGCCTGGGGAGCGCACATGGCAGGAAAATGTATTCAGGGCAAGTGGGCCGCATCCCAAAAGCATCTTCACATCAATCAAAAAGAGATGCTAGCTGTACAAAATGCCCTAACAGCTTTCAAGGATCTTCTGCATCCAGGACAACTATTACAAAAGACAGACAACACCACAGTTATGTGGTACATAAACAAGCAAGGGGGCACTCATTCATATCCCCTCTGCAGACAAGCCATGACCTTGTGGCACACAGCTCTAACCTATCAAGTTAATCTGCAAGCACAATTCCTGCCTGGAAAGGAAAATACTCTGGCAGACGATTTAAGCAGAAATATCATGGATCCTCACGAGTGGAAATTAAATCCACAAATATTCAGCATGATAACACAAAAATGGTGGAGCCCAGACATAGATTTGTTTGCCACCCCAATGAATTGCCAACTACAGAAATTCTGCACAAGGACTTACCACACACAAGCATGGAAAGTGGATGCTCTTTCATTCAGCTGGAAAAACCTACAAGTATATGCCTTCCCACCACTGCCTCTCCTTTCAAAGGTACTCCTAAAAGCCAGACAAGAAAAGCCAAAAATGATCTGATTGCCCCAGACTGGCCACGCCAGCACTGGTACCCAATCTTAAAGAACTTGGCTCAAGGCCCACCATGGATTTTACCTCAAATTCCACACCTTCTGACTTAAAAAAAAACAAAAAAACAGTCGGATGCTTCATAGCCAGCTCAAAACTTTAAACCTGGCTGCATGGAAGATTCCTTAGTCAAGCAGACAACACCTCTCTCTAAAGCTGTTATAGATGTCATTTTGGAGGCCAGGAGGCCTAGCACCAGAAAATCCTATTCAGAAAAGTGGAAGAGATTCTGTGCCTGGAACCAGGCTCAAAGCTTTGACCCTCTTGTCCCAAATATTCCTCAGATACTACAGTATTTAACTGAGATGCTGGACAAAGGCCTATCCTTTTCATCCATTAAGATCCACGCCTCTGCCATCTCGGCTCATTACAACAAAGATCCGCCAATTTTCTCTCATCCTTTGCTAAAACAGTACCTCAGAGGGGCTAAAAACATAAGACCGCCCCGGAGAGCACCAACTCCAACTTGGGACCTCAATTTTGTCTTGGAGAAATTAACTTTACCTCCTTTTGAACCAGCCAGTTCAGCAGAATTAAAATATGTGTCATGGAAAACTGCTCTGCTCCTGGCAATAACCTCAGTACGGAGAGTCTCAGAGTTACAGGCACTAATGGCAGTGGAATCTTTCATCATTTTTCATCAAGACAGGGTTTCTTTAAGAACAAACCCTACTTTTATGCCAAAGGTGGTATCAAGTGTGGCTCTTAACCAAACTATTCACTTGCCAACATTTTATCCAAACCCCCAGAATAAAGGGGAGAGAGTTCTGCATTCATTGGACATACACAGGCAGTTACGCTTCTACTTGGACAAAACAAAAGCTTTCAGGAAAACTGAGCAATTGTTTGTAGCATATGCTGCAGGATCACAGGGAAAGGCTATTTTGAAACAGACCATCTCAAAATGGATAGGACACTGTATACGTTTCTGCTACACACAGCATGGAAAAACTGTACCTAGCAACATTAGGTCACATTCCACCAGGGCAACAGCCACTTCAACTGCCTACCTCAGAGGAGTACCTACCAAGGATATTTTGGAAGCTGCAACTTGGAGTTCAGTGCATACCTTTACCAAGCACTAACACCTACCTCTTTACTCTAAATCCAGAGCTGGCTTTGCCACTGCACTGCAGTGGCTTTGCCACTGCAGTGCTGCAGGGCCTCATAGCCACCCCGAATGCTTTGTAGAACCAGCCACCCAACCTCAGCTTTGGGATTCAACCCAAGTGTAATGACTGCAGCAGTGAAACACGATGAACATAGAACAGTTTTGTACCTACCATAAATGTAGATGTTCGAGTGTATTCACTGCTGCAGTCCAGGTTACCCACCCTCCATCCCCACTTTCTTAGCTGGGACTTATCTATACCTCACTACCTGTACAACCTATGTGGTGTATTTGCTTGTAACTGAAGGTATTATTTTTATCTTTTATGTATGCTTTATTAGCAATGTGTATTGCCTACCTTTTTGGGGGCACCTGACATCTGGGGCAAGAAAAACTGAAGAAAATGGCGTCGGCTGTATCTTGTATATCCCTGGCGCACTGACGTCAGGGAAGAAGCGACAGCAACCGACGCCGGACCAAGACTTTGGAACTCTGGCCGACTGTGGGACCGCCTGACGGCAGGATAACCCAAGTGTAATGACTGCAGCAGTGAATACACTCGAACATCTACATTTATGGTAGGTACAAAACTGTACTTTATTACTACTTTAATTGTCATCACAGTCAAACCTTAGAGGTGTGCAGAGGAGTAACGTGCAAAAGTGTCCCCCTGCGCGTAAGGAGCTGCCCGGCTCTACGTGAATCAACGAAAAAGAAGAAATAAGCCAGCAGCAAGTAGACTGTATTAAAGCAAAAAGTAGTTTAATAAAAACTACTAAAACAGCATTGTAGCATCCTAACACAAACCGGTTTCGGCCTGGGTTTTGAACCTAGCCTTCTTCAGTGTACAGCAAGGAGGCTTGTCAAAGTTGCTGAATTTAAACAAGTAAAGCCATCCTGATTGGTTAAAGAATAATAAACATGTGCTGATAAATAATCAGCAAAAATTAATACATTCAAATACATTAAGGACCAAAACACTTTCAATTATTCAAAAAATAACTATATATATATGTATATTTATACATGTATATGTATTTTTTTGTTATATATATTTTGATATTTAAACACCAAAAATACAACAAGGATGTATCCTATATAAAAATGTTTATTTATAAACATTCATTTAACCCTGGATTAAATAATGCACCCAATTTGGTTATCCATTTCTTTTCTTTTAAATCAAGTTTTTTATGCCAACCGCTCTTGTTGGTTCTATCACCAATAATTTTATCAATGATAGTAAAATGAAATTGTGCAGTACCATGTGTAAGAGTATGTTTGTATAGTGCATTGGATGTTTTTTTGCATCTGATGTCACTAAGGTGTTCGAGACACGTAATTTGACTGGTCGAGATGTCTGCCCAACATAAAATGAGTGGCAGGTACAACAAGCCAAATAAATGGCCCAGTCCGTGTTACAATTGGCAAAAAATGTAATATCAAAAACTGTGTTAGTATTCCTACTAGTGAACTCCTTGATTTTCAACATGTGCTTACAATTGACACAGTGGCCACATGGAAAGGAACCTATCAACTTGTCCCCCAAAATAGTAGTTTGATACACCTGCGGTAAAGTGGATTCAAAATGGTGTTTGTAATGGTTGAAATGACCAGCCAAATTCTTGCCTTTTGCAAAAGAAAATAAACATTTGTCAGGAATAATGTTTTTGATTCTAACATCAGCTTCCAGTATATTCCAATTGTCCCTGATAGTCTTAATGAAGTTGTTAGTGTTTCTACCAAATGTGGTAGTAAATCTTAATTTATTTGACTTGATGGGCTTCTTTTTATATGTCAACAGATTAGATCTATGTAGACCAGAGGCATAATTCTGAGCCATAGTCACATATCCTGAATTATAGCCCCTGTCCATAAATCTATTGTGCAAATCCTGAGCATGATTGACAAAAGTATTATTATCAGAACAGTTCGCCTTATTCTGATAAATTGTGATTTAGGAATGTTCTTTGCGATGTGTTTTGGATGAAAGCTGGATGCGTGGAGAATAGTATTATACTGAGGGAATTTTCTATAAGTTTCAGTTGTTAAGGTGTTATCATTGTTTCTGGTTACCAAAACATCCAAAAATGTAATTGATTTTTGGTCATAGGTAATTGTGAATTGTATTCCCATTTATTATCATTCAGATATTCCATGAATTCCTGGAGATATGAAACATCCGATTTCCACACCATCCAGCAATCATCCAAGTATCTTCGCCAGATATCAATTTCTGGCAAAACAAATTATGAGTGTCATAGATCATAATTTGTTCGATATACGCCATAAACAGATCTGCATATATGGGGGCAAAAGATGCCCCATAGCTGTACCTCTGATCTGTAGGTAACATTCCTGGTTGTAGAAAAAAACATTTTTAGTCAAAACATGCTCAGTCAAATTTAACAAAAGCGTATTGAATCCTGGTTGATATATATTGGATTTATTGTGCCAAAATTCAATTGCATCAAGTCCTGCCCAATGTGGAATGTTAGTGTATAATGAACATCGTCCAAGGTACAAAGCCACCAATCTGAATCTAACTGCATATCATTTACAATACTCAAAATTGAGTAGTGTCTTGTATTAAATGATCTAACATATATCAATAGAGGCTTTAAGTGCATTGTTAGAAATTCAGAAAGAGGTTCAGTAATAGACCCCATACCTGACACAATGGGCCTACCTGGTGGATGTAAAGATCCTTTTGCAGAAAATAAATGTATTGTCTAGTGGGATCAGTAATAGTTAAATGATAAAGTGTTTTTTTAGTGATAATGCCATTGTCAACAGCAGAATTCAGAAAATCATCAATATCCTTTTGAATACTAAGGTAGGGTCCAGTGGCATTTTTGTATAATACTTAGCATCATTAAGTTGTTTGTGTGCTTCAATATCATAGTCGCTCCAGTCTAACACTACCACTGCCCCCCCTTTATCTGCGTTGATGATTACCAAATCTTTATTACGTACAAGTTCCTCTAGACAAGATTTTTCACCATCAGTCATGTTATTGGACATAGGTATATCATGGCTGTGCTGAAAATGTAGCTCATTAAGTACACTTCGCAAAAAGAGGTTAACAGTTGGATACATAGGAGGAGTAAACTTGGAAGTGTGATATTTGAAAGATTCCATTTGTGAATGTTCTGGATCACCTCGGTCCTGAAAAAATAGTTTGAGGTTAATGAGTCTGCAAAATGCAAATAAATCATTAGTGAATAAATCTTCTGGAACAAAAAAGCCAGGAATGAAAGATAGACATTTATTTAATAAAGATATCTGTTCACCTGTTAGTGTAGTACTGGATATGTTACATACATTGTTTACTTTTTGGTCAATATCTCCAACAAATTCTGAAGACTGGTGACTTTTTCTGTGCTTCCTGCCCCTCCTCCTCCCTCTGTGTTCCCTAAAGGGGATACATAGTTTTTACGTTTGGGGGTGGGGGAATCAATGGTGGACTGTGTGTCAGTATCTGTGCCAGACGAGGTCTCAAAGTCAGTAGACTCAATATTGCTACTGTGCCCTTTTAGTATGGAGCGGACGTTTCCTTTTAAATTTGGAAAATTGTTTATTTGTATTGTGTCCTTCTTGAAATCTAACATGCCTGATGTTCTTAAATGGTTGTCCCTTGCCATAATCTGAAAGGTCACGAGAAAACTTTTTTAGTTTTCTTTCTTTCAGAATAGTATCAAAACTTAACAGTTCAGTACTCAGTTTTGCTAATAAAGTAGGAAAAAAAGTTTCATTTTGATAATGATTGCACTCCTCAATAGACTTAAGAACTGAAGTGGTTTCACTATCAATAATTCTAGTATAATAATCAGATAGAGATTTCACAAACTTCATTGAGCATTCCTGTTGAATGGAAGTCCATTCCGCAATTAAATTCTCATCAGGGCTAGCCACCAAAGGCTGTATTTTCACTCTGAGACCCCTAGGGCAAATGCCCTTTACTAAATAGGCTTTTAGTAATTTGTGATGCCAAACACAAGATCTCAGTGCTTTCATATTTTTATTTAACGCAGCAAATTGTTGTTCACATTTTTGTTCAGGTTTCAAAGAGATAATATTCCCTGAAACTGTGGTGTCATCACCAATGCCAAATGCTGCAATATCATCTTTATCCGATGATAGATCCAAAAGTATCTTTTTAAGATCCATAATGTATTAATATTGTTCAAAATGTTATTAAATACAACCACGTCCTGTATGGAGAGATCAAATGATCAAACAATAATCAGACAATAATGGCAATAGACAATTAATGCCAAAAACTAGTACCTTATAGCCACGTCTGGTGCAGGACAATAATGGTGTATTGATTACAACTTGTGAAAACTACCAAAGGTCTGTAGTTTGGCACACAAATGTAAGATTTTTTAAAAAGAAGGTCCCAGAAGTGAAAAAGATAAGACCCAGAAGATAATTGTATACACTAGTTCAATGAAGTCTCAGAGTGAAAATACAGCCTTTCCAAATTTAAAAGGAAACGTCCGCGCTCCATACTAAAAGGGCACAGTAGCAATATTGAGTCTACTGACTTTGAGACCTCGTCTGGCACAGATACTGACACACAGTCCACCATTGATTCCCCCACCCCCAAACGTAAAAACTATGTATCCCCTTTAGGGAACACAGAGGGAGGAGGAGGGGGGGCAGGAAGCACAGAAAAAGTCACCAGTCTTCAGAATTTGTTGGAGATATTGACCAAAAAGTAAACAATGTATGTAACATATCCAGTACTACACTAACAGGTGAACAGATATCTTTATTAAATAAAGGTCTATCTTTCATTCCTGGCTTTTTTGTTCCAGAAGATTTATTCACTAATGATTTATTTGCATTTTGCAGACTCATTAACCTCAAACTATTTTTTCAGGACCGAGGTGATCCAGAACATTCACAAATGGAATCTTTCAAATATCACACTTCCAAGTTTACTCCTCCTATGTATCCAACTGTTAACCTCTTTTTGCGAAGTGTACTTAATGAGCTACATTTTCAGCACAGCCATGATATACCTATGTCCAATAACATGACTGATGGTGAAAAATCTTGTCTAGAGGAACTTGTACGTAATAAAGATTTGGTAATCATCAACGCAGATAAAGGAGGGGCAGTGGTAGTGTTAGACTGGAGCGACTATGATATTGAAGCACACAAACAACTTAATGATGCTAAGTATTATACAAAAATGCCACTGGACCCTACCTTAGTATTCAAAAAGGATATTGATGATTTTCTGAATTCTGCTGTTGACAATGGCATTATCACTAAAAAAACACTTTATCATTTAACTATTACTGATCCCACTAGACAATACATTTATTTTCTACCGAAAATACATAAGGATCTTTTACATCCACCAGGTAGGCCCATTGTGTCAGGTATGGGGTCTATTACTGAACCTCTTTCTGAATTTCTAACAATGCACTTAAAGCCTCTATTGATATATGTTAGATCACGAATACAAGATACTACTCAATTTTTGAGTATTGTAAATGATATGCAGTTAGATTCAGATTGGTGGCTTTGTACCTTGGACGTATGTTCATTATACACTAACATTCCACATTGGGCAGGACTTGATGCAATTGAATTTTGGCTCAATAAATCCAATATATATCAACCAGGATTCAATACGCTTTTGTTAAATTTGACTGAGCATGTTTTGACTAAAAATGTTTTTCTACAACCAGGAATGTTACCTACAGATCAGAGGTACAGCTATGGGGCATCTTTGCCCCCATATATGCAGATCTGTTTATATGATATCGAACAAATTATGATCTATGACGACACTCATAATTTGTTTTGCCAGAAATTGATATCTGGCGAGATACTTGGATGATTGCTGGATGGTGTGGAAATCGGATGTTTCATATCTCCAGGAATTCATGGAATATCTGAATGATAATAAATGGGGAATACAATTCACAATTACCTATGACCAAAAATCAATTACATTTTGGATGTTTTGGTAACCAGAAACAATGATAACACCTTAACAACTGAAACTTATAGAAAATTCCCTCAGTATAATACTATTCTCCACATCCAGCTTTCATCCAAAACACAGCAAAGAACATTCCTAAATCACAATTTATCAGAATAAGGCGTAACTGTTCTGATAATAATACTTTGTCAATCATGCTCAGGATTTGCACAATAGATTTATGGACAGGGCTATAATTCAGGATATGTGACTATGGCTCAGAATTATGCCTCTGGTCTACATAGATCTAATCTGTTGACATATAAAAAGAAGCCCATCAAGTCAAATAAGTTAAGATTTACTACCACATTTGGTAGAAACACTAACAACTTCATTAAGACTATCAGGGACAATTGGAATATACTGGAAGCTGATGTTAGAATCAAAACATTATTCCTGACAAATGTTTATTTTCTTTTCGAAAAGGCAAGAATTTGGCTGGTCATTTCAACCATTACAAACACCATTTTGAATCCACTTTACAGGTGTATCAAACTACTATTTTGGGGACAAGTTGATAGGTTCCTTTCCATGTGGCCACTGTGTCAATTGTAAGCACATGTTGAAAATCAAGGAGTTCACTAGTAGGAATACTAACACAGTTTTGATATTACATTTTTGCCAATTGTAACACGGACTGGGCCATTTATTTGGCTTGTTGTACCTGCCACTCATTTTATGTTGGGCAGACATCTCGACCAGTCAAATTACGTGTCTCGGAACACCTTAGTGACATCAGATGCAAAAAAACATCCAATGCACTATACAAACATACTCTTACACATGGTACTGCACAATTTCATTTTACTATCATTGATAAAATTATTGGTGATAGAACCAACAAGAGCAGTTGGCATAAAAAACTTGATTTAAAAGAAAAGAAATGGATAACCAAATTGGGTGCATTATTTAATCCAGGGTTAAATGAATGTTTATAAATAAACATTTTTATATAGGATACATCCTTGTTGTATATTTGGTGTTCAAATATCAAAATATATATAACAAAAAAATACATATATATGTATAAATATACATATATATATAGTTATTTTTTGAATAATTGAAAGTGTTTTGGTCCTTAATGTATTTGAATGTATTAATTTTTATTAATTTTTGCTGATTATTTATCAGCACATGTTTATTATTCTTTAACCAATCAGGATGGCTTTACTTGTTTAAATTCAGCAACTTTGACAAGCCTCCTTGCTGTACACTGAAGAAGGCTAGGTTCAAAACCCAGGCCGAAACCGGTTTGTGTTAGGATGCTACAATGCTGTTTTAGTAGTTTTTATTAAACTACTTTTTGCTTTAATACAGTCTACTTGCTGCTGGCTTATTTCTTCTTTTTTGTGTGCAGAGGAGGTCATTATAGATTTTATTTGGGCTGGGGACAGTGTAGTCACGGTTTCTTTTACCTCAGAGGTGTACAAAGAAGGTTACTGTAGCTTATGTAGGGGCAGTGTACTATGTAGAACCACCAAAGATTACATTATTGTAATCACTGTTTTTTTCTCTTTCCTTACAATCGCACATCAAGCACATGTACAGGTGACTGCCTTTGGGGGTTGGTGTGAGGAGACATACTATGTATGTCAGCAGTCACTTGAAAAACATGATTGTGGCAGTTTGAACCTTTGCTTTCACCTCAGTCTACCACCAGAAGCCTTTGCTTTCACCTCAGTCTACCACCAGAAGGCTGCATAGGCGCTGACTTTTTTTTTTGGGGGGGGGGGGGGGTTGGGAGGCAGGCTGGATTCCCAGATTGGACCTGTGTGTCTTCACAGTAATTGTCTTGTTAGTTTATTGTGAGCTCCCATTTTGTCAGATTTGAACATTAAGCCTTTAGCACAACTTAGGTGTTCCTTGAAGAAAAAAATAAAATTCAATTCTTTTCTTACTCATGATTTTTGTTTAGACCAGTGATGGATTAAAAGGTCAGGAAAATGCTGTAAAATGTATCCCAAAGAATCTAGAGCCCTTATTGCTTCTGGGGGTACCAACTTAACTGAGTTATTTCCTGAATAGTTATTAATGCTTTGTCTTGGTCAGGAAAGGTGTATTGAAAGGATGCAAGGAAATCTAAAGTTGAACCACACTGAATTTCTTTCCTCATTCATAATTTCTGTTCAAGCCATCATTGGATGAAAGGTTGTGTAGAAAGAAAAAACTGTAAAATGCACATCATAAAAAGTTATGGTTTCTTGAAAAAGCTGAAGAGTAAGGCAAAATGTGAGAAAAGGAAGAAAGAAGTAACCTGCATAAAATGGAGAGCCCAAGGTGGGGCAAAACAGGAGGAGGATGTATGTGGTGGGGGTGCTGAAACAGACTGTGCCTAGGGTGCAATTTCACCTAAGTCTAGCCATGTACATAGAGTTGTTGTAATGTATCATTGTTGCAGCTAACTGCCAGTAACTGCAAATGTCTGTCTGTGAGATGGTCCAACATAATGTTCATCGACCTGTTGCAATATGAGTGCTGTAGCTACAGGTCATTGTGTGTGTACTACTCCTAAAGGTTTGCAGCATGGACTACAAGGTTACTTAGAAGGGGTGACAGTGAGAAGGTGATACTTACACTGAAAGCGCTTGGGGGCTCCCAACTTGACACTTGCTGAGGTCCCCCAAAATTCTAACAACGGTTGTGCCCCTTCGACTCCGAAAGTGGTCTGATCCACCCCCAGTGTTAATTATTTCACTGGTATGACTGTCCACTCCAGTAGGTTTTGAACAGGGTTTCCACCTAGTACCTGTGGCCTCTGTGCAGGTTTTCCCTTTAGCTTTGGTACCGGGGGTCTTGGATGCAACTCTTTTGACTCTAGCAGTGTAAGAACTGATGCATTCTCAAAGGTAGGGACACCTAAGTTCAGTTCCATTGATGGTGTCTAGTCCTCTGCTTTCACGACCTCTATTCCATTCATCTCAGTTAGGCATTCTGCCTTCTTGGCATCTGTGGTCCTTCTCTTAGCCCTGACCATCTCTCTGAAGGCAGGGTCTCATCCATTGACTGGGGTGGTGTCCTCTGATCTATTGGAGGTTGGATTCGTCTTTCAGGTGTCGAGAGGGATAATTGCCTCTCCTAAGAGAGCAGAGCTTCAAGTCCCAATACTGTTCCATCCCATGATTCTCTCTCTCTTGTCCTCTTCCCATTAGATGCCCTTAGGACCAGAGTCATTCTGTAAGCTTCAAGCCCTCTGCTAAAATGCAGGTACAGTTCTCTGAGAGAAGTCAGGTAACACATGTCCTGATGTGCCCAAGAAGAGGACGTGTAAGAGGAGCACCTGGACTTCCCTGTGAGAGCCCCCCCCCACCTCAGACTCAACCTTGGAGGATCGGTAGGGTTCCCACAATTTCCTACAGAAGACACTTTTTTTGGCACTGATATGCCAAGGGGAGGTTGGCTAACTGACCCCCCCCCCCCAAAAAAAAAAAAAAAAAAAAAGATGAGAGATCTTACATTGGGAGCCAAAAAAGACTTTGTTCACTCTTGTTTAGGAAGTCTAAATGTCAGCAATTTGACTCACCTTCTGACGGGTGGCTCAGCAGAGGCAGCCCCCATCAGTGGACATAGGCCCTAAGGCTGAGGATGTGCAAAACCAGGGATAAAGGGGGGGGTCTTATCTGACAGGAGATTGCAGCATCCCAGAAGGTCTGCCCAGCTGCTGCACTCTGGCGGTAGTCGGTGGTCATCTTTCTATCTACTCTGCAGTGTGCTGGCCAGTTACACAAGACAAATGGGTAAGAGGGATAATGTCCAGAGGCTATTCCATACCATTTTTCTCAACACATTCCCAGCCCAGCAGGCCATTGCTAGACATTTCACCCGGTCAGGCAAAAGTGGTAAAGAAAAAAGACAGCTTCTCTTCTCACCAAAAGAGACATCCAAGAGGTCCCAGAAGACCAGTGAGGGTCATGATTTTATTCCAAGTTATTTTTGATTCTGAAGAAAACTCAGGACCATTTTGGACCTCAGCCTACTGAACAAGTATGTGATTCTACCCTGTCTTGGGGTAAATGAATGGATGTTCTTCCTGGATCTTTAGACAGGGAGTAGTTATTACCAGTTCAATATCTTGCCATTTGGCCTCACCACAGCTCTGAGGGTGTTTGCCAAGTACTTGGCTGTAATAGCAACTCATCTATGAACAAGATTTTCCTGTATCTAGATTACTGGGTCCTAGCTACCACCTCAGTGGAGTACCTTTTTGAGGCTAGGGACTATGTTCGCAAGCTTTGCCGGTACTTGAAAATCTCAGTAATCCTATAGACTTCCAGCCTTGTGGTTCAGCAAATTACATTTTTAGGCTGTCATCTGGGCATTACTTGGTCCATATCATCCTTGCCTCCAGAAATGATTCAGACTTTGAAATCCACTGTTCAGTTTCTGCTTCACAACCCGTCTCCTACTGCAGCCTCAATTCTGAGGGTTTTGGGCTTTATGGCATCTTTGATCCTAATGGTGCACTTTGCATGTTTTCGCATGAGGATTTTGCAATGGCTACTTCAGGTTTAGTGGTCGCAGCACATTCATCTCCTCTCCAAGGTTATCGTAACGTAGTCATGCAGGAAACACTTGCGATGATGGTTACAATCTCCAGTGGTTCCACTCCAGCATACCCTTCCTAACTTCTGCTCTGTAGTGGTCGTTACCATGGACACATCCTCCATAGGATGTGGGGAGGCATTACAAGGGGAGAATGATCTAAAGTGTGTGGACAGACAATGAGGCCAGTAGTCAAGTGTCCTGGAGTTGAAGGCAGTTTTCCTTGTATTGCAGGAACTTCAGGGCTGCCTTCTCTATCTATCCAAACAGACAGCATGATAGTAGTTTGATACATAAACAAGCAAGGAGAGCCATGTCTTATCCTCTGTGTCAAGAAGCAGTGAAGGTTTGGCAATGACCTTGTACTGTTTTCTTGTAGAAACACGCATCTCAGGAGTGCCTAGCTGTCTAACAGACTGGCTGAGCAGATATCTTATGCCTCATGAGTGGTCCCTCAATCCATGGTAGCCAACCAACTTTTCATTTGCTGGTGCTACCCTTGCTGCAAATTGTTTGCCTCCCCCACACCACCAAATACATACATTATTTTGCCATAATCCCCTCTCAGGGACAGTCGACATGGAGTGTTGTGTCCTAACAATAACCTCCTGGGCTTCTGTAATCTTACTCTCCTCTCCCCCAAATATTCAGATTCTTACAGAAAGCAACGAAGTGCAAGACAGCTGTCATACTTGTAGCCTCCGTCGTCCCTACGTAGATCAGTTTTCCCCTTCTTAAGCCTTCTCACCAGGAGCCTCCCTTGCTCTTGGATCCAGTACGGGATCTGATCTTGCACCCTTCCAGGAAGCATCAAATGGACTTCTACAACCTGAAACTGACTGCCTGATTTATCCACTTCCAATAATGGTCAAGGATAAGTTCCTGTATACAGAGGTAATAAGACTTCTGTCAGCATCCTAGGAAAGGTACTACCCATAGGGTTTATCATAGTATGTGAAAGAGATTTGTCTCTTGGGCCTACCATCAGACCATTAAGCCCATTTCAGCCACAATCTTGGACATTCTCCATTTTTTTATGTACCCTGTTTGACTCTGGTCGTAATTCTTCTTGATTAATGTACAGGTAGTTGCTATTCAAAATTTCTGTTGGGTTTTATTGGAAGCTGAACTTTGTAAGGCCTACCTGAAATTAAGCTTCTTACTTAGACCACCCATCAGAAATCTAGTTCTGCCTTGTGGTCTAAACCTGGTCTTAGAAGCTTTAACTAAGCCTCCCTTTGAACCAGCTTCCACAGTAGAAGTAAAATTTCTGTCATGGAAAACTTCTTTTGGAAGCAGTCTCTTCAGCCAGGAGAATTTCAGAACTACTTGCAGTTATCATGGTCTTCTCCTTACCTTGTATTCCACAAAGACATTTTCTTCATAGATGGCTTCTGAATTGAACATTTCACGGCAGACTGCTTTTCCTTTATACAGCACACACACAGATGTTCTTCGTTTCCCATTGCTGCAGTCCTTACTATTGGGTATAGTCCGCATCCAGTCGGCCCGAAGAGTATAATAAGGGCGCTGGTCAGTCAGAAGCATTAGACTGAGCGTCAGTGCGTCAGGGGTATGCGCGCTGACGTCCCGTCATATCCTCAGTCTTTTTGCATGGTCCGCAGAGAAGCAGTTTTTTTTGTGCAGGTTAGTTCTGGAATGAAATATCGAAACGGAGTTTCAGCCGAAAAACAGAGTTGGCTAAGTACGTTGGGAACATTTTGGTTTTTTTGCCTCAGTATTTAACGGATGTCAGAAAAAATGTGAATAACTGTATTTCTTGTGAAACAGATACCTCATGGGATTATTGCCTTACCTTGTGTATACCTTGTTTTAGGGCGGCCTGAGCTTGCGGTTGGTTGTGTACTGGAGTTGGTTTTGCGCAGCGCACTATTAAGAGGAGGGAGGTTAGACTGTGCCAGGTTAGTGTTTGGGAAGCTATGCAATTATAAAAAAACGGCGATGTCCGCTCGGATCCAAAAGGCGCCAGCGACAAATCAAATCAATGAAGCCTAGGGTTGAGGCGGCAGTTGAGGACGTCGGCTTTTTCTTTAACTCAGTGGAGCCAGAGGTTTTTTGCCAGGAGTTTTTGGATGGAGTCCAAGAATACTGCTTACAGGATCATGTGCCTCTCAGGAGTAGGCCAGGCTGGGGGAGGTCTCGGGTAACTGTTCTTCCCTCTCTCTTCCCAAGGTGGTTAGTACCTCTCCTTCTGTTGCCAACTTCTGTTTGAGAGGTAGGCCTAGTTCAGCTTCAGTGGGGGTTTCTCCCTGGCATAGGGTTTCTGTACCTAGAAACATATGCTTAAAAGCATGCAGAATGGTTACTTACTATGATTGACTATGAGCCTAGGCCTGATAAGAGGCCTAGGGTGGTGGTTGAGTTTGATAGTTTTTTGTGCACTGGAGGCTTCAGAGTCTCAGAGTCTTCTTACTTCTTGCTCATCCCTACTTCTTCTTCTTCTGATTCTGATGGATTCCCCTCCTACAGCTTCTCCTCCTGAGTTTCTCATTTTTCAGACTCTCTTTTTAAATGGGGAGCATTCAGGATGGGAAGGCCAGGGATGGCCTGGATTAAATTCATTTGGGAAAGCATGTCCCTCTTGTTTTGCCTCCTGCCCAGCATAGGCCCTTAGCTGAATGTGGTGAGTGTTGGAGCAGAGGCTGAATGTTTTTTCCTCTCTTTGCTGAAAGCTGCCTTAAACCTCCTGGGTATAATAAGCTTTCTTGAGAAGTGCATAAGTATTTAGAGTCCTGAGAACGAGTCTAGAAGGGGTTTGCCTAGGGGTGTTAAAGCTAAAAAGGTTCAAAATCCTCTGTGCAAAAATGGTTAAAAATCTGAAAACTGCTGGATAAGAGATGGGGAGGTTGGATAGGTGGGGTGAGAAAGTCTAGGCTTTGAATTGTCAGCCAGACATATCAAAAGTTCAAAATTATTGCTTTCTGAATTCTAATCTAAGGTTTTTGCTCTAAGGTGGATGCTTTGATGCTTTGGATTGAGTGTAAAGAGTTGATGGATTTGGTTCATGTGTCTGAACAAGTGGTGTGGTTTTGATGCATGTTTGGTTGATGTCGTGGGTGGCTCTTACAGGTTGGCTTCTTAACTTTCTGTTGCCTAGTTCTTATTTCAAATTTAGCTGAGAATCAGTAGAATTAAGGAATTTGGAGGTAAGATTACAGTCTTGGATATTTATGTGGTGATTGTTGACAGTGTTTGGATGCATGGAGGACAAAGCTAAAATGGAGGAATAGATGATCTGTTTTTGCAGTAACTTGGCCGCCGAAGTTTAGCAGAAATTGGCCTGCTAAAGGGGTAGTAGAAATTGGCCTGCTATTCAGTCTAGGGGGTCTGGGAGTCGTTCCCCAGTCTAGGGGTGGGTTCTAGGCAGTAGGCCTAGATCAGGGAGTTGGCCCTAGCAGAGGTGAGGTGAGGCGAGTTCTAGTCCTTCGTAGACAGACCCAATGACTGGCCAGTTCCTTCAGTGCCACAGACATTCTCGTCTGGCTTTTCACTAGGAGAAGACTGTTTCTTTTCAATTAAAATTTTCATTTAATTACTGGGTCTTTTTGGGTGTTGGATATCATTCCTATCCACACAGAGTGCCACATTCACATTTATACAGGCTTTAGGCCTACACAATTCAGTTCCTCCTCCACAAGATTCTCACAAAGCAGTTTTGGGCAGAAATCCAGATTTCTCCAGCCAGTCAGCCAGTCCAGTATCAGAGCATTCCTAGGTATCAGAAAGGGGAACAAGTCTAGGACCATTTTGTTCCTCGCGTGGAGTACCAAAGAACATGGATCTCCTCTGGTTACTTTGGTTCACGACATTCCCACTTTAACCCTATTTGGAGTTACAACAAAGATTTACCTCTTACTACAACAATCACTACCTCTGCTGGATAGACTGGAAGGAAGCTTTAGAAGCTCTGTGCCATGCCCTTTAAGTTGCAGGAAGTATCTCTGCGATTTCGAGCAGGAATTCCTGTTATCAGTTCTTCTTCTGGTTCTTTCTCCATCTTGCCTGCTGAGAGTATTACCTGGGTTCTGGCTCAGTGATAATTCAGGCTACTCCTTAGCTGGTGGCAAATCTATCCTTACTTACTTCTACTGCCTGCCTCTGCTCAAGAAAGGGTAGGAAGACTACTAGCTAAGACTGTCTACAGCATCTATTGCTAAGATGCCTAGGGTATCTGTGCCAGGAAATAAGTCAGTCTAGTAAAAACTCTCAAGAGTAGTACCCTCTGTGGCTGAGACCCCAGATACAGCAGCAACTAGATGATTACTTTTAATGGCCTTTTGCATGGGGTCATCCTTGCAAGCTCATCTCTTCATCATCAGTTGGTGCATGCAAGGAGGCTCAGCCTTCAAATCTCCTTCATATGGCATCTTGTATTCTGGGGCTTCAATGCACCAAACTTCATATGAGAAGCTATGCTGAACTCTCAATGATGTATGGACAATTTTATGCCAGGATGGACACAGGACTTTCAATGTGGGCTCCAAATCAAAAAGAATTTTTTAGTGGGGAGGCTCCCAGACCTGCCAGAGGAACTCTCTGACTCTCGGCCAGAGAGCAGAATCAGTCAGCTAGTGACAGATGCACGAAGACACATTTGGGGAGCTCATCTAAATGGAAGTCATGGATACAGACAGGATATGTTACCAGTTACAGGCCAGACTACATCATCCACATATCATGTTAGCAGTCAGATTTGCATTAATAAGTTTCAGGAGTTACTTCTTCCAGGGCAGGTTCTGATTCTAACGAACAACTTTTAACTGTCATGGCACACAATGACAAGCTGGCACATCAACATTCTTATCACTCTCTATGCAGGAGCAATGTGATTTTCAGGGAAGACTAAGCTACAAGACTGCTAACAGATCCAGGCAGGTTTTTCTGGGAGCACAGAACTCCTTAGCAGATGACACAAGCGAGACAAATCATGGATCCCCACGGTGTGGCTGCTCCTTCATGTATTTTGGAAAATTCCGTATTTCCTCAAGAACTCAGAGCACAGTTCTGTTAAGCTTCTCCACCTAACTTACCAAGTGCCAAAGCTGCAAGGGGTTGGGTTCCACCACACAGGGGAAGGATGACACTCCTTTCAAGTGGAGAAACCATCATCATGGGTCCCACTTCTGCCCTCTCTTCCACTGAGTACTATTATTCCAAAAGGACAAGACACAGGCCAAGGGATGCACACGCTCCAGAGAGATTGCTCGGCATTACTGGTACCCCGCTACTCACGGTCTGGTAAAAAAGCCTCCATGGCCTTTACCTCTGATTCCCCATCTGTTATCTCAGAAGGGCCGGTCTGCTGCTCATCAACAAGCTCACTCTTCTCATCTAACAAGCTGGCATTATCTGTTGTGAAACAGCAGCAGTCATGAACTTCCTCAGACAGTTTTATTTTCTGTGAAGATGGAGAAGAGTGGAGTATCACAAGAGAGAATTAAGAAAAATGGAAGAGATTTTTATTTTTGGAGTTGGACAAAGAATTTGGAGATTTCCATTTCCCTATGATAGTGTTGCTCTTCTGATTTAATTATCTGTGTAAGAGTTTTCTTACAAGCCTCTCTTCTTCTCTTCATTAAGATTCATGCTCACTATATTTCAGCTCCTATGAGCATTTTTTGTTTTTTTGTTTTCATCCAATGTTCAAGCAAGGTTCTTAGAGGCAAAGAACCCTAGTTGCTCCGTAGAGCTCCTACTCCTCAATGTGTTCTCAATTTTGTGTTGAGCTTGCTCTTTTTGGGCCTAGGCTGCTTGCTCTGCTGAATTGTTTTGGATGAGAGCTAAGGCTCTTTTGCTTTCTGTACGCTATTACTTCTGCTGAGTTTTCTCCTCTATGTTGCAGTAGAGCCCATTTTTGTTTTTCCATTTTTATATTTTCCATAAGGATAGGGTATCCTGCGGTTATATCCTTCCTTTATGCTGCAAAGGTGGTAAAGCCAAAAGCTTAGGGCCAAGCTATTTATTTGCCTCGTTTTAAAGGCACCCACAATTTAAATTAAAGATTTTTGCACAAATTAGATCATTATTATTTCAATTTTGGACCCCTGTTAATTTTTCCTAGTCTGGCATTAGTTGTTGTTTGACATTGCATTTTTTTTTGGCTGGCACTTTGGTGTCAATTGTGTCAATTCAGGCTATTTCACAAGGTGGATTTGCTTTTTGCATTTGCATCATCAGTATGGGCATTTCTCTAAGCATTTCAGCATTCCTATCTCTACTTGTTCTTCAACAGCTACTTTCAGGGCAACTTAACATTTCTAATTACTGGCAACTAGGGATATTTTTTGCACTGCATACTTTGCAAGGCATGTTGTCAGCTCCTACTTCTATTTTCACGCATACTATCTTTGGCATTTCTAGGGCTGGTTTTACCATAAGTAAGGACTGCAGCAATGGGGAGCGAGCTCCTACTTCTTTTTGGTTTCTCCCCAATTTTAAGGACTGCCAGGGATTCTGCCCAATGCTATAGTCCAGTTTGTATAGAAGCGGGAACATGATGTATATTTGTGGTGAGTGTAAGTGGATCCCTGGGGATTTATTGGTCGCTATAAATTGTATCCTCAATTTTTTGGTGCAGGTTTTTGGCCCCTAGTTCCTGTCTAGGTGCTGATATTTTGTGTGCAATAGTTTGTATATATTGCATTTGAATCATAGGTGCAGGTATTACGTGAGCCTTGTCTTTTTATGGCGTTCTGACATCGCGGCAAAGAAAGACCGATAGATAGCGTCGGTCAATGGCATTGGATGTACAAATACTACTATTTTACCCGTAAAGCCAAGGGCTCATTCCACTAGAGCTGTTGCAATTTCTACTGCCTTCATTAGATCCTCTTCTGTAGACAATATTTGCAAAAGTGGCACACAGTCTTCCTTACATACTCTCATCAAAAGTTATGCATTGAACTGCTTCTCTAGGGATAGAGCATCCATCGCTACTTCTGTCTTGAAGGATCTCCTATTATGAGACAGGTCTTGTTTGATCATAGCTTGAGATTCTTACCCATATGTCAGATTAGCTGGACTGAATGAATAGGATTTGGAAATTATGTACTTACCATAAATCCTTTCATATTTTATTTATTTATTGCATTTGTTTACCAAGAAAGTCCACTGGACCTAAAAGAGCCCATTTTCGGTGGAGGCCCAGGGAAAAAAGCTCCGACAAGAACATAGATGCAGAAAAAAAAATTAAACATTAATTGGTACAGAAGTAGAAACAGTGTTACACATAGTGGTTACAGTAATATATACACAAGTCAGGAATTTAGTTGGTTTGATTACAGTAACATATACAGAATATATACATAAAAGCAAGAATTTAGTTGGTTACCAGATGAATTCAGAGTGGGAAAAACGGAGATAAATTAATCAGCATTATTGTACCAGTATCAGCAAGTGATAAAAAAATAAATATGGAGAAAGTGTCATCAGTCACTAATAGTACAAAGCATAAGAATTTAGTTATAATACAAGGAGAAGGCAGAGGTTAGGTTATAGAGCAGGTACACATCCAGGAAGGGTTGAGATGATTTTTCAATATTTGTTTGAAGGTGGTGGTGCTGCCCGTGTTTCTTATAGAAGGAGGAAGCGAGTTTCATAGTTTGGCGATGGGGAAGGAGTAGAACAGTTGACCAGCTGGTAAGGTGGGCTTTTCTACTTTTAGAAGTAGATGATTTTCAGATCTTAGTTGCCTGCTGGGTTGGTATTTGGCAAGTAGAGTTGAGAGAGCAGGAGTTTCTGTGGGTCTGTAGATTATTTTGTGTGCTGTAGTTAGCTGGGTGACTGAAAGATGGTGGGGGAGTTCCAACCAGCCTAATTGTTTCAGTGAGTTACAGTGGTGGGATGAGAATTTGGCCTTGGTGACAAATTTGGCTATTCTGTTGTAACACATATCAAGTTTGGATTTTGTTGAATTCATATCTCTGATCCTATCTCTATCCATCTGATATGACAACTTTCCCTCTGTTCCTCTTCTTTGTCTTGTAAGACCTGAGGGACTGCTTAGTTCCAAAAGGCTTTTTTTTCTTCAGTTAGTGTGGTGATACCCAAGTGTGGAGGTGTCGAACTAGATCTGTGGTAGCTAGTTGAATTGGTGCATTAAGGCAGGGAAGTTCTTAAGGGGCTCGTGGCTTGAGCATTGATGCTGCTGAGTTGGATCTGACAAGCGGCTCGAGGACCCACATGTTATCAGATGGATATGAATGAAAGGGATCTGTTATGTTAAGTATAACTTTCGATGGTATGTTGTCCTATCTCGCCTTCATTCTTACTGGTTGGGTTCGGAACCGATTCTCTGTTCTGACTTGGCCGCATACTAAAACGCGAGGAATTCCACTGGCTCGTGGCTGTATCCCTATCCCATCATGCTCTAGTGAAGCTCCCCAGATCTCATTTGCCGCTAAACAGATCGGAGGCTTCCATCTTAGCTCTGGCTAAGTGAACAACTTTTTTACCTTTATTATCATAATTTTTCCTGTTCTGCTTTAAATGAGAGTTAGCATTATTCTTCTTACTTAACAAATTTGCTGCTGTGTTGTTGCTTTAAAGGAAAACTCCAGCCTGTCATGCAGTTTAACTCAATCGTTAGGTTTCTTTTCTCCCTACAATATGGTTCCAACATTGTGTATGTACCAGAAACCTGCTTGTAGTTTTTAAAACTTTTATTTCCTTGCATTGGAGTCAAAGGAAGGGAAAGCCCACCTACTTTTTTTTTAAAACTCAACTTCACACATACTTTGCAGAGAAATTTGTCTCCACCTGCATGAGATATCATAGACACAGTTACCTTTCAGGTACTGCTTTCAATCTTAGATGGGTAATTAATCCTGCTAATGTCAGGAACACAGCAGCTGTTATTAAAAAAAGACAGAAAGCTGTGGAATTGTTTCCACTGTTTTTATTGCAGAGCAGAGGAGTACTTAACACTCCCCTTTCATAGCAAAACAAAGCAATCAGATCAGTCAGGGGTTTAAAGGAATTTGTCAACTCTTCTGACAAATTTACATAAGCAGCAACACAATATTGAAATTCTAAGCTTTAAATGTTATTTATAATAGTTTGTGTTAAGATAACTTGAGTAGTAGCAAAGATTTCTGTGACATTTAGAGAAAAGTTAGTAAATATTTTTTCTTGTAAAGTATAAATAAATGCATTTACCATTTTCAAGCCCCCCCACCACACACACACACACAGGCCAGAACTGCAGAAAGAGAGTCAGGTGGCAACCCTATCAACTAGGTGCACTGATACCATTCATAAAAAAAGGTCTTTTATGGTTTGTGTGACAGCCTTCCAGAGGGGGATGCATATCTGGTACATGCAGATCCATTGTAAGAGATTCCCACACTGACTTTGAGTCTGTCCTTGCATTGTCAGAGAGGAATCATACTACACAGCTGAATGTACTTTAACATACATTTACTCTGTGCCCTTGCGGGCGGCCAAGGTGGTGCAGCGGTTAGCGTTGCCACCTCACAGCAAGAGGTTCTCTGGATCGATTCTTGGCTGGAGTGCCTTCTGTGCGGAGTCTGCATGTCCTCCCTGTGATCGTGTGGGTTTCCTCCGGGTGCAGTGGTTTCCTCCCACATTCCAAAGACATGCAGTAGGTGGATTGGACACTCTAAATTGGCCCTAGATGTGTGTGTGTGTGTGTGTGTGTGCATGTGTGTGCCTTCTGTGGAAAGTTGGGTGCCGGGCTGGCAACTCGACACCGTAAAACTCCACTGCCAATCATGAGAGGACAGATGATCTGCTGTGGCGACCCCTAACCATGAAAAGCCAAAACAAGAATAAGAAGACTCTGTGCCCTTGCATTAAGAACACTAAGAAAAGGAAATCAAAAGTACCTGACTGTGTTTAAATGCACACACACACACACACACACACACACACACACACACACACACACACACACTTTTGTACACATGTACTTTCTGTATATGTGTATGCATATAAACAGAATCCTCAGAATCCGCAGAATCCTTTATAAACGCATTCTATGAACACCTTCAGGAATGCATGGATCATGCAATCCCAAATAAAACCAAGACCCAATCCTCCAAAGTTAGGCGTCCTGTCTGGTGGACCCCAGCCATAAACAAACTATACAATAGAAGGATGAAGCTACTACATGATAGATCAAAATCCCAAAAAGGGAAGGCATCTATGATCAGTATTAGCAAAAAACTACGGGCACTCATAAAATCGTCTAAGGCCAGCTTCGAGAGAAAAATTGCACAGGACACTAAGGATAATCACAAGGCTTTCTTTAGTTATGTTAGGAACCTGGGTGGGAATTCCCAGATATGCTCAGAATTAGTCCAAAATTACAAAAAATACACCGAACCCACAGACATTGCGAACATCCTAGCTGACAGGTTCAGTGCAAACTTCTCCCCCCCTTCCCCACCAAAAGGGCAAATATCTATCCCAGCAGACTGCTGCCCCCCTGACATCTCAGATGCTCAGGTAAGAGCCGCCCTCTCCAAAGCAAAAAACACAGCATCAATGGGACCAGACGGTGTCCTGGGCTGCGTCCTACATGAACTCCAAGAAGAACTAAACCCAAACATAAAACTACTGTTCAATCTCAGCCTTACTACAGGATATGTACCCAAAGAGTGGCGTACAGCAACAGTGGTCCCTCTCCACAAAGGTGGTGCCTCAACGTATCCTGGAAACTATCACCCCGTAAGGTTGACTAGCTTGGTCTGCAAAGCTATGGAAAGGATCATCATGGACCTCATAAATAAAGATATTGGGGACCTACAGACACTGGATCCTACCCACTTCGGCTTTGTTAAGGGCAGATCCTGCCTCTTAAACCTGGTCGATTTCTTTGAAACAGTCACCAAGGCCATTGACGAGGGGAAGGTGGTCCACACAGCCTACCTGGACCTTGCAAAAGCCTTCAATACAATACCCCACTTGGGCATTATAGATAAGCTCACCAGCTTAAATATAAACCCCTATGTCACTAGATGGGTTGCAAACTGGCTCAAGGACAGAACCCACATGGTTAGAATTGCTGGAGCCATGTCAGACTCCAAACCAGTTACAAGTGGCGTCCCACAAGGCTCAGTCCTGGGACCTCTCTTGTTCGGTATATATTTCTCGGAGGTACAGGCTAACACGGAAGGACTGTGGCTGACCAAGTTCGCAGATGACTGCAAACTGGGTGCCATAATAGACTATCCAGCCGACACAAGCATCCTACAAAAGGGCCTCATAGAAACAGACAACTGGTGCCAGAGCCATGGCTTCAAGCTAAACGCCAGTGTATAGTCATCCCCTTTGGCAAAACAAAGTGCCCACAAATTACCACATAGGTGAAGAAGTAATTAGGGACCTGGGGACCCAAGTTGATAGCAATCTCTCATTTGACAACCACGTGGCCAAAGTGGTTAGAAAAACATTTTATATAGCCCACCTAATCATGAAGGGATTCACATCTAGATCAGGGGAGGTCATCGTGCCTCTTTACTCATCCCTCATCAGGCCCATAATTGAGTACAATGCCCCTTTTGGGATGTATCTTACCAGACACCTGCAGCAACTGGAAAGACCCCAAAAGTACCTCACCAAGAAGATCAAAGGGCTCAAACAGATGCCATATGCTGCCCGGTTAAAGAAACTCCAGCTCTACTCAGTGGCATACCGCCTGCTCAGAGGCTATCTGTGCCTGACGTATAAAGCCATGTCCAACCCGGAATTAATGGACATACTGCACCTCAGAAAATCCAAATCCCATCGAGCTACGTGCTCGAGAGACTTGAACCTCAGCACTGAAATAAACAGGACATGCTGGAGGGACAGATTCATAACCCAGAGGCTCCCTTCACTCTGGAATAAAATCCCAGTCCAGGTTAGGCAGAGTCCCTCATTGACTGTCTTCAAGAGGAATCTTGATGAGTGGATGGGAGATAGTAGGTTTACCCCGGGTATCACTTCTGTGTCACTGTTAGACAGAGGCACTATACTAACCTCGAAAAAGGGCATAGCAAAATTCATTTAAAATGGGTGGCGAAAGCCAAACACACTCTGGCTAGGCTTATAAATGCCCTAGGGCAGATAGCCTAGTATGAACCTATGAACAGAAGTACACACAGACATGCTTTTGTACACATGTACCTTATACACATACACATATATAGAAACACATATACACACGTGTGTGTGTGTATGTTTGTGCATACAATTAATTAATTATAATAAACAACATAGTATAGCTCATAGGTTCATAGGTTCATACTAGGCTATCTGCCCTGGGGCAATTATAAGCCTAGCCCGATTCTGTACGGCTTACGCCACCCCTTGATTTGAGTGTACTGTGCCCTTTTTAAGGTTTAGTTTACTGTGCCTCTGTCTAATAGTGACACGGGAGTAATCCCTGGGACAAACCTACGATCCCCCATCCACTTATCGAGATTCTTCTTGAAGAGATTCAGTGAGGTGCTCTGCCTCACATGAACTGGAATTCTATTCCAGAGCGAAGGGAGCTTCTGGGTTATGAACCTGTCCCTCCAGCAAGTTCTATTTATTTCTGTGCTGAGGTTCAAGTCCCTCGAGCATGTGGCTCTAAGGGATTTAGATTTACTGAGGTGGAGCATGTCCATTAATTCTGGATTTGACATAGCTTTGTATGTCAGGCATAGATCGCCTCAAGTAGGCGGTATGCAACTGAGTAGAGCTGGAGTTTTTTTAACCGAGCAGCATATGGCATCTGTTTGAGACCCTTGATCCTCTTGGTGAGATACTTTTGGGGTCTTTCTAATTGCTGCAGGTGTCGGGTAAGGTACATCCCAAAAGGGCATTGTATTCTATGATGGGCCTGATGAGGGATGAAAGGGCATGATTACCTCTCTTGATCTAGATGTGAAACCCTTCGTGATGAGGTGGGCTATGTAGAAGGTCTTTCTAACCACTTTGGCAATGTGGTTTTCAAAGGAGAGATTGCTATCAACTTGGGTCCCCAGGTCCCTAATAACTTTCTCTGTACTTAATGGGTTTCTGCCTATGTGGTAATTTGTGGGCACATTGTTTTTGCCAAAGGGTATGACTATACATTTTTGGCATTTAGCTTTAAACCATGGCACTGGCACCAGTTATCTGTCTCTGTGAGACCTTTTGAAGGATGTTTGTGTCAGCTGGAGAGTTGATTATGGCCCAGTTTGCAGTCGTCTGCGAACTTGGTGAGCCATAGTCCTCCCACGCTTGCCTGTACCTCGGAAAAGTATATACCGAACAAGAGTGGTCCCAGGACAGAACCCTGTGGGACGCCACTTGTGACCGGTTTCGAGTCTGACATGGCTCCAGCAACTCTCACTCTGTGGGTTCTGTCTTTGAGCCAGTTTGCAACCCATCTTGTGACATAGGGGTTTATATTTAAGCTGGATAGCTTATCTATGATGCCCCAGTGGGGTATTGTGTCAAATGCCTTTGCAAGGTCCAGATAGGCTGTGTGGACTACCTTCCCTTCATCTATGGCTTTGGTGACTGTTTCAAAGAAGTCAACCAGGTTCAAAAGGCAGGATCTGCCCTTGACAAAGCCGAACTGGGAAGGATCTGGTGTCTGTAGGTCCCCAATGTCTTTGTTTATGAGCTCCATGATGATCCTCTCCATAGCCTTGCAGACTAAGCTAGTCAGGCTTATGGGGCGATAGTTTCCAGGGTCCGTAGAGGCTCCACCTTTGTGGAGTGGGACCACTGTTGCTGTACGCCATTCTGTGGGCACATATCCTGTAGTGAGGCTGAGATTGTATAGCTGTTTTATTTGAGGGATTAGTTCCTCTTGTAGTTCATGTAGAATGCAACCTGGGATGCCATCTGCTCCCATGGAAGCAGTGTTTTTTGCTTTGGAGAGGGCAGCCTTCACCTGAGCATCTGAGATGTTTGGGAGGCAGCCCTCTGCCAGGATAGATACTTGCTCTTTTGAGGGGGGGGGGTTTGCACTGAACCTGTCTGCCAGGATATTGGCGAGGGTCAGTGTATTTTTTGTCATTTAGAATCAACTCAGAACAAGTCTGGGAGTTGCATCCCAGGTTTCTAACATAACTGAAAAAAGTCTTATGATTGTCTTTGGTGTCCTGTGCAATTTTTCTCTCGAAGCTGGCCTTGGAGGATTTTATGAGAGATCATAATTTTTTTGCTAGTACTGATCAGAGATGCCTTCCCTATTAGGGATTTTGCTCTATCATGTAGTAGCTTCCTCCTTCTGTTGTACAGTTTATTTATGGCAGGGGTCCACCGGACTGGACGCCTGCCTTTGGATGATTGGGTCTTGGTTTTGTTTGGGATAGCATGATCCATGCATTCCTGGAGATGTCCGTAGAATGCATTTATATAGGATTCTGCAGTTTGGGCTGTAGTTTCCACTGGCCCTGGGGCCTTGAAGAATTCCACTTCGGTTTTGAGAAGTTTTTCACTGTGGTTTTCTGGGCCTGGGGGTGGGGTCGGGATGTGGACATCCAGTGAAATTAATTTATGGTCTGATCTTACCAATGAGGGATATACTTCTGGTGTGGAGCATAGAGTCCCCATGTTGGTAATGATCAGGTCTAGTATGTTGTCCCTTCTTGTGGGAGTGGTGACTAGTTGTTCCATAGTATTTGAGTTTATAATTTCCAGGAATCTTTGGGCTAAGGTGCTGGGGCTTGAGTAGTGCTCCCAGTCAATGTTTGTTTATTTGAAGTCGCCCAATATAATGGTGTTTGGAGAGATCTTCATGTTCTCCAATGTTTTCAGGAAGGCCGAATGGGATTCCTGACTTTGAGAGGGTGGTCTGTAGGATGCTATAAACTGAAAAGCAGTCTTGCCCACTGTTAGTTGCACATGGATGGTCTCCGATACTTCGTGCAATGCCACTAACCTGGAGGTGTGGATATCCTTGATAATTATGGAAACTCCCCCTCCTTTTGTGGTTCGGTCCGGGTTTTGGGGCCGAAAAGCATGATACGAGGTGTAGCCTGGTAGTGCTGGGGTGCTCTCTGGAGCCTTGAACCAGGTTTCTGTCACTGCACAGATATCGATGTTCTCCATACTGAGGAGAGCTTCGAGTGCGTGCATCTTGAGGTTAAGACTTCTGGCGTTTAGCAGCATTACCCTTAGTTTCTTGTTCCTTGTGCTGTCTATAGGGGTGGGTTTGACTTTTGAGCCTTGCCTAAAAAGGCACTATGGGGTGGCAAGAGCCTTTGCCAATATCCAAAAGCCCAGTGGTGACAGGTGCAAGCCGTCCCTAGCGAAGCAACATGGCTTTTCGAGCATGTCATCCCAGGCTGACAGACACTGGATCCCCTTTGAATGACACCAAAATTTTAGCCAGTTGTTAAAATCGATCATTTTGTCTTTGTACTGTGGCATCATTCTAGGTGAGGGTAAGATGCTGCTCAAGGTCAGGGTCATACCAGCCTGGGCTACATGATCAGAGAGCTCCTCTATGTCTCTTTTCATGTAGTCCAGGGAGGTACGTCTCACACCAGCATGTACAATGACTGAGTCATATTTGTATTTGCTTTGGAGTGACCTGAGTGCTTGCGTTATGTGTCGGATCCTAGCACCCGACAGGCAGCTCACCGTGACCTTCTCTTTATTCAGCCTGGTGAGCGGGACGTCAGTGTGTCTGACAATAGAGTCACCTATAACAAGAGTATCAGGTGTGTTATTCAGCCTTAAGCTGCTTGGCACACTGACTTTGTGGGTTATGTGTTGTGTGTGTTTTGTTTTGAGGTAGCGTTTGCTTGGATGTCTGCTTTGGAGGTCTCTGTTGCTTAGGTAGATTTTTATTTAGAGCCTCCAAGTATGTTTTTGTGTATTTATGTGTTTGGTTCGCTGATGTGGTGGGACTATGTGATACTGGAATTGTGTTGTGTGAGGTTACCTTCTCCTCCTGACTGGTTACACCAGTTTTGAGATGAGAGAGCTCAGAGTCCAGTTTGGCTAAATAGTTGCATCTCTCACATATATTTGAACCTGTTTGGAGGAGGAGAGGGTTGTCCGTGTACATGAGACAGTTGTATTAAGCATTATTAATGTATACATTCTAGTAAATGTTGCTCAATGATTTACTTGGTCACTGTCGCACATTGGCTATGCGTTCCACATGCAATCTTGGTCATTGTCTTTCTGTCAGTATTTTTTTATTTGTATTAATAAGTGCATTTAATAATTACCTTTGCCAGTGTAGCTTATGTTGTGGCTGAAAAGGGTCCCGGGACCAGTTCACTTTCCTGGTTACCAAAGTATAAATAAATATGAAATAGAAAAAAGGAGGGTGAGCATGACAGAAATAGTTAAGGAACTAGTAAAGCACATTTTAAGTCTGCATCATTCATGAGAGAGAAAAATCCTCCCACTGAAGGCATTGGGAAAGTAGCACACAGACTACGTTTAGAGTCTTACTACTTGTCACTTGTAAATGTACAGCAAGGATTATTTACTGCAGTGAGAGTTTTCACACCTCAGCATGAGAGTATGGGGGAGGGTTTATCAAGTTTGTTAGGACTACAAAAGACTCCTTTTACAAAAAAAAACTGTTTTTATCTGCTTTCTTTTGCTGCAAGTAGCTAACAGCTAACAGCTATTTATAGCATAGAACAAGCTCTGGCAGACAGATAAATGAGGCTCAGTCAGGTAAACAGAGAAGCAGCTGTTTTACAGAGGGTGTGTTTAGATGACAGTGCTTCACAGTCCTGCCATTATATTTTAATGGCATGGGAAAACAGCACCACTTCCTTGTGTGGCATGAGTCATATAAAGAGGACTTGAAATGTATTCTGGGAAGAAGGAAGGAAAGCAAGAAAATAAGATCACGTTACCAAGGCAGGCCCCATCATCCACCATTTTGAGAGAAACACATTAAAATTGTAAAAGAAGCACGAGTGATTTTGAGGCATTAAAATAGCTCAAAAACAAAGATGCAATGAAAAAAAATGTTTTTTGAGTTCTAAGGTGGAGTTTTCCTTTAAGCCATCATTTTCTGTTAAGGCCTTGTTTTCCTCTATCCTGGTTAAATTTCTTATTGTTAAAGAAAATAATCAGCCCATTTAAGTTAAGAGGGCTGTTGCTGCCGGTTTTAGTTAGAGGGCACCTTGTTCTTGTTTTATAATTAGTAGTGTTTTTCTTCACTTGTTTAAAGGAAAGGAGCATTAGCCCATTTAAGTTAGAGGGCTTCCTTTTCCTTTAGAGCTTAAAAATAAGTTGATTGTGAGAGGTCTTTTGAAATCCCCATTCCAGGAAGCTATAGGAAAAAGGTCCAGGCACTTCTTCAACAAGATCAGAAAAATCGACAAAATGATCTTCTCCCTCTTCAGGACAATTTAAGTTGTCGAAAAAATTAAGCAAAATTGCACCTCCAGCTTCAACTACTTAAGAACCAACAAAATCTACTGCATCGGATCCAACCTTTACGGTGCCGATGGAGTTTGAACTCAGGAGCCGGTCCCCAGAATTGGAGCTGATTACTCCTGTTTTGAGATCACCTATCTTACAATCAGTAAGGTCTCCTACCCTCTCCTCCACGTCCTCCAGGAATCTTTCAGATGATGATGTGGATAGGGTGGTACGTAGGTTTCTGAAGACACCGGCGCTGGCTAAACTTGTCTTGGCTCCAACCCATAGGGATTCAGAGCCAGCCAAGACAATCCCACCTACATAGATTCCTCATCCGAGCCGGAATGCTTGGAACTGACTGTTGTGGAACTATCGGTGCTGAGAACCATCCTGGTATCTTTGGAACCATCTGCTCCGACATCCTCTGTTCTGTCCAAGGAGTCTAGGAGCAGACAATCTCCGGTTGGGTCCGGGGAGGGGAGTCAGATTAGACAGTTGTCAGATCCGACCCTGCCTCAGGGGCTTTGGTGCAGATGAGCTCAGCTCCTACATTGGCTTTGGAGCCCACCCCCTTGGTTCTGGGGATTTCTTCTGGCTATTTGGAGACAGAGGTGTCTTCAGATCAGGGAAGGAGGGCCTTTGAGCTGTTGAGGGGGGTGCTGTCTCCTCAGACAGCTCCACTCAGGGGTTCCGACAGTCCTCCCCCTAAGGCACAAGTGTCTGTTTCTGTACCACACCATCCACAGACCAGTGGAGACCCTAGTCCTCAGGATACCCCATTGGGTGAATCCCCCTATTCTGAAACCTCTCCAGAATACCCTTCTGAAGAGTCTGTCATAATAGAGACTGCAAGAGGAAGCATTTGGACTCCCCAGACAAGTCAGTCACCTCGGACACAGACCTCGATGAGTCAGAAGGTTCCCCACGGTCGCCCTCTGAGGATGTCTCTTTTGCAGACATCCTAGAAATTCTTAAGCAGAGAGGCGGCTGGAAAGCCCATCAACACTTCTGATGAGGAGTCTGTTTACCTGAAGCCCTTTAGGTCTCACCCTTTAGCCACTTGGGTGTCTCTGCCTTTGGATGAACTTATGGAACTAGTTAGTCGAAAGGCATGGGAGTCTCCAGATGCAGTGGAGCCTGTCCGTAGGAGGCCAGATAAATTCATTACAGCCCTTTCAGATAAAGCCTTCCTGTCCAAGGGAGTCCCTGTAGATGCTATGGTGGTGGCAGCAACCACCAAAAAGGAACTTTCTGAAACATCCTCGTCTGTCCATCCACAGAATAAGGAGTCTCCTACGATGGACAGATACAGGAAGTGTACTTTTGCTTCAGCAACCTTTGCTGTCCGATCGCTGAACTATCTGATGCATTTTACAAGACTACAAAGAGATCTTGTAAAGGAGCTAGGAGATGCTTTCCAAGGTACAGTAGCTGCAGGGGTAGCAGACAAGGTTTCCTCTCAATTCTTCACCTTAAAGTCTGTGGTGAACTCCTCAGTGAGGCTCATTTTGTATGCAGCAGATATACAAGCAGAACAGCGGTTTCAGGATTTTCCCTACGGAGACATTCCTGGATGGTGATGCCTATGCAACTTTGCGGAACCTTTCAAATCCTCTTTTACTAATGCCCCATTTGATGGCTCGTCCTTGTTTGGGGCGAAAGTTAAGGAGACGCTAACCAGGTGTGAATAAAAAGGAAAGACACACTGCTGTAGGAGTCCATTTTTTCCGTACCTTCTAGGCCTTATCCAAAAGGACAAGAAGGGAAGATGTGGTTCCATAAGTCCCAGAGAGTTTTTCAGGACACACATGGTGGTGACCCTTACTCTAGGGGCAGAGGGGGAAGTACAAATGGAAGACGCTGTCCACATGGCAGAGGGGGTCCGCAAAACCAGGGTGACAGATCTTTCCGTAGTCGTCCCTTTCAGCGCTTCTGAAGGGAGACCCGTCTGTCCAACTCTAGAGGCAGTCGGGAGTCACTTGTCTTTGTAGTTACAAGCCTGGGTGGAAATAAAAGACAAGTGGCTACAAGGTATCATATCCAGAGTATACTCCATCCTATTTTCTCTTCCCATCCCAAACATAAAGGAAATCCCAGACATTCCACCCAGTCAAGAGGGATCAAGCAACTCTAGAAATTCAAAAGTTGCTAGACAAAAGAGCCATCCAAAGAGTTCCCGCAGACCAAATAAAATCTGGAACTTACTCTAGATTCTTTTTAGTGCCAAAAAGAACAGGAGACTGGAGACCAATTTTGGATCTCAGCAGATTAAACGAATGAGTAAAAAAGACCAAGTTCTGGATGGTAACACTGCAGTCGATTCTTCCATTTTTGGGAAAAGACAATTGGATGTGCTCTATAGACCTCCAGGATGCGTACTACCACAAAAAGATGGACAGGTTATCCAGGAGAGTCATCTGTGCTTCCAGCTGGGAGCCAGTCATTACCAGTTTTGAGCTCTGCCCTTTGGTCTCACCACAGCCCCCAGAGTGTTCACCAGGTGCTTGGCAGTAGTTACGGCTCACCTGAGATGTCTAGGATTCTGAGTATTTCCATATCTAGACTGGCTCCTAACTGCCACCACCAAGCATCTACTACTACAATCAACAGACGCCACTCTCTCTCTGCTCTCAACTGGGAATCGCAAGAAATTATGAAAAATCTGCCTTCGCAATGTATCGTGTTTGTAGGGGCAGATCTAGATACAGTAAACATGAAGGCAAAACGTCCTACAGAAAGAGTCCTAGTTCTGGGACAGCAAGTCTCCAACCTTCTCTCCAAAACAAAAGTACAGGCAAAAAACAGTCTTGAAAGTCTGCGATAAGTTTAGTTCTGCTTGCACGCATGCACATGAGAATTCTGCAGTGGCTTCTATTCACCCACTGGTCATTAGAACTACTACCCATGTCTCACCAGATTCTGTTAAAGTCCTGCAAGAAGGACCTTCGCTGGTGGCTTCACTCTAGTTACGTAACATCTGGTCAGCCTTTTCTTCCTCCTCAGCTGGTGGCCACAGTGGCCATGAACGCCTTCTAGATAAGGGGGGGGCATTATCTGGGCAGGACAGTTCAAGGCACTTGACAGGATCACGAAGCCCACTTGCACATCAGTATCCTAGAGTTGACGGTGGTGTTTTTGACGTTGCAGGCACTCCAGGACTCTCTTTCACTGGGAACATATTGCAATTCAGACAGACAACATGGCAGTTGTCTGGTACATAAACAAAGAAGGCGGGACAAGGTCTTACCTCCTTTGTCGAGAGGCTCTCAGATTATGTCCCATGAGTGATCCCTAAAACAAGAAGTAGCAGAGAGTATCATCTGCAAATGGGGCCAGCCTTGCTGCGACCTTTTTGCCACAGCTATTTTGCCCTAATCCCCCCTCCGGGGGAGTCACCAAGAAATACACTTGTACATGATTGGCCCCGGGACTTCTTTATGCCTTTCCTCCCTTTCCAGTAATACCCAAGGTTCTCCAGAAAGCCAACTCGAGGGGAAGCAGGCTAATTCTCATTGCACCATATTGGCCTCGTCAGATTTGGTTCCCCTTCCTTTGGCTTCATCTTCAGGAAGAGCTGTGGGTTCTGGACCCAGTTCCAGACCTTCTGACTCGTACATCCAGAACGCTCCACCCTTGTCTTCCAACCCTAAAATTGACAGCTTGGCTGCTCCGATTCCAAATATAGCCAAGCTTCCTAACTTCCCTCATTCGGTCAAACATATTTTGGTCTCTTCTCATAAAGCTTCAACAAGAAAGTTATATATCAGTAAATGGAAGAGGTTTCCTTCCTGGGTTCTGTCAAGACACATTGATCCCGTTTCTGCTCCTATAAATTCTATCCTTGAATTTCTGGCAAAACTATTTAATGAAGGCGCAGCTGCAGCTACCATTCATGTACAATTAGCAGCAATATCTAATTTCCATATAAACAATTTCACCCCTAATTTCATGTCCCACAAAATATACAAAGCCTTCCTGAAGGGTACTAAATTAAGACTGCCCATAAAAACACCCTTGCCACCATGGAACCTTCACTTTGTTCTGTCCTGTTTGATCCTACCCCCCTTTGAACCTGCGTCTTCATGTGATCTAAAATTTTTAACATGGAAGACAAGTATGTTGATTGCCCTCACTTCTGCCAGAAGAGTTTCAGAGCGGCAAGCTTTATCGAGCAAGCCACCATATATGCCTTTTCATAAAGACAGAGTATCCCTTGGAACAAACCCATCCTTCCTGCAAAACATATGTTCAGAATCTAACCTAAATCAGTCCATAGAGTTACCAGTTTTCTTTCCAAATCATGGCAACAAGGCAGAGCATGAACTTCACCAATTGGATGTTCATAGGCAATTCTGCTTCTGCTTACAATGAACAAAGGACTTCAGGAAATCAGTTATTTGTGTCATTTTCAGAAGCAAAAAAGGTGCCCCTGTATCTAAGGTCCCTCTTTTAAAATGGCTCTCAGATTGTATCACTTTTATGTATGAATCCAATAACAAGATTCTTCCCTTTAAAGCCCGTTCTACAAGAGCCATGGCAACCTCTTCTGCTTTTAGAGCGAGGCTACCACTTGGTAGCATTTGTGCTGCTGCAACTTGGGAAACACCTCATACCTTACTCATTACAAAGTAGATTTGGCCTCCAGGGACAGGGCCTCCTTTGGGTCCACTATCCTGAAGAATATACTCCCGAGCCACCCAAGAAATATGGTGCTAGGGATGCTGTCCCAACCGGCAAGATTGAAGGCGAGATAGGACAATATAACATACGGAAGTTATGTACTCACCATAGCATTCCATGTTTGTTGTCCATCTCACCTTCATTCTTGCATCCCACCCTCCTTCACCCTTCCTGTGGCTCCTGGAGGATGTAGAGGACAAAGTGGTTCTTTCTCTGGCAAGTATGTTCCTGGCCTTCTTCATTATCTTCATAATATGTATTGATGCTACCTTGGGTTCATAATGTTATCAGCAAACAAGATCTGGGGAGCTTCACTAGAGCATGATGGGATAGGGATATAGCCACGAGCCAGTGGAAGTCCTCAAGCTTTAGTATGCAGCCGAGTTGGAACCGAGAACCGGTTCTGAACCCAACCAGTAAGAATGAAGGCGAGATGGACAACAAACATGGAATGTTATGGTGAGTATATAACTTTTTTTCTCTTGCCTGCTTCAGATGGCAAGGAGAAAAACACCTACTATTGTCTAAGAATATGAATCTTCTGACACTGCATGGGATCCCGTAGTGCGCCCCAGACTGTTGGCACTCAGGACTAGCAGCCCCAGACAATGTAATGCTGTTAACCCTTTGGCCACTATTGCTCTGCGGAAGTTCTAAGATTATGAAGGAAGGTAGAAGGGCCAAGTACCTAAGGAATCCTATTAACTAAATGGAAGACATTCTCCTTCTGCTGCCAAATGAGGTACCAGCACCCAAAACAGGTGAAGTGCCAGAGTTTCTTCAGTATTTGTGAGCTGTTCTTTTCAGGGTTATCTCATGTCTCTGTAAATGTACATCTCTCACTTATTTCTGTCTGCCTGGTTATAGATCCTGTGTTGGCATTCATTTTTGCAGTCAGGCATTTTGTCAAGGCATCTTCTACCTGTTGCTTCCCAGGAGAAAAGTGGTCCCAACTTGGGACCTACATTTGTGTCGGAAAAGCTGATCATACCACCATTTGAACAAGCTGTATCATTACCTTGCAAATTCTCACTTGAAAAGCTGTTTTGTTGATTTCACTTTGGCTAGGAGAGTCATGAAACTCCAGGCCCTCATGTGCTGATCCTGTTTTGAAGTTCTGCAAAAACGGGGTGACCTTGTGCATGAGCTTTTTCTTTATGCAAAAAGTTATTGCAGAAATAATTCTGAACCATGCAATTCACCTCCTAGTTTTCTTCCCTAACCCCCTAGAATAAAGATGAAAGCATTTTGTGCTCCTTGCGTCTAGGTAGAGCAAAATGATTTAGAAAATCACAACAGCTGTGTGTGTCATTCACAGAAAATAAGCAAAGCTTAGTAACGATTAAACTATCTATCTGAAGTAGTTAACTTCATTTGTCCATCAACCTGTGGGTATCGGATCCATATCGGATCCAAGCCGGCAGCTTCAAACAGCTAAGATCTGAGCTCCAAGCTCCTCCCCCTTGCCCATAATCCCCTGCTATCCCTTCCTGACCCCAGATCTCGTTTGCCGCGGTTCAGTCAGCAGCTCTGAACGGGTTCCAGGAATGGGAGTAGATAGGTTTTGTGAGAAAAATCCTTTTCTTTTCTATTATAGCAGTAAAAATTTGTGTGTGTGTTGCTCCTTAGTTAGTTTCCAGTTAACTGTTTTTATAGTTAATTTTAGTTAAATTACCTCCCCCCGTGTGTGTGAGGGCATGTCTGTCTTTGGGCCTTGTGTAATTTTGTCCCTAGTCATGTCTGTGGCCCCTAAAGCCTTCTTTTCTAAATGCACCAAGTGTGGCCATAAGCTGTCCCCAGCGGATGGCCACACTCGGTGTGTTATCTGCCTTGGGGTTGACCACCTCTCCTCAGGCTGCACCATTTGTGCAGCCTTCAGCCCCAGCGCTTTGAGGGAGAGTTCCTTGATCCATCCTCCAGACAAGGAGTCTCGGATGATGGACCGCCTGGGGAAGCGGATGTTCGCTTCAGCCACCTTCTCTGTAAGGTCGCTGAATTATATGGCACACGTGATACGACTCCAGTGGGATCTCATCAAAGAATCCGTCGGGTCGCCCCCAGAGTCCATGTCGGCCGAGGATAAGAAAGTATTCTCAACCCGAATGGCCACTCTCAAATCCATTACGAACACCTCTATGCGGCTCCTCTCCCATGCTGCGGAAGGAGCTGCTAGAGCTATCTGAGCAGGCATTGTCTTACAACGGCATGCTTGGCTCCGCCACTGCGATTTTGCGGAACCCTTCAAGGCGCCCTTTGCTAATGCCCCGTTTGACGGTTCTTCGCTATTTTGCAAGACCATACGCGACACGCTGGTCCAGAGTGAGAAAGACGGGAAGACGTCTGCCGTCGGAGTCCGCTTCTCTGCTTCCCAGAGGTCCTTCTCTAGGAACCAAAAGGGACAGAAGATGTGGTTCCGGAAGTCTCAACAGTCCCGTTTCGCTCCGGACCCCTCGTCCTTCAGAGGCAGAGGAGGACAGGGTGGATGCCGGCCCAGAGGTAGAGGGGGACCGAAGAATTTCGGGTCGAGAGAACCCTTTTCTGATCAGCCCGCGCAGCAACCCTGAAGGGTTACCCAACTGCTCCACTCTGGAGGAAGTCGGGGGGTGTTTCTTGAGGCACCTAGCAGTTTGGGAGTCCATTACAACAGATCGCTGGGTGCTTCGAATCATATCCAGAGGTTACAAGATCCCCTTTCTCAATCTCCCTCCCAAACCCCGGAGCCTCCCCGATGTTCCACCCAATCAAAGGGAGGCAGCAGCCGCAGAAATACTCCAGCTGCTAGAAAAAAGAGCAGTCCAGCACGTCCCCCCAGACCAGTCCCGATCAGACTTTTACTCCAGGTTCTTGGTGCCAAAAAAGACACGGGACTTAAGACCAATCCTCGACCTGTCCTTTCTGAACCTGTTAGTGGCCAAAGAAAAGTTCCGGATGGTCACCATTCAATCCATTCTCCCACTCCTGCAAGAGAACAACTGGATGTGCTCTATAGACCTCAAGGATGCGTACTACCACATTTTGATGGACAGGTGATCCAGAAGGTTTCTCCGCTTCCGGCTAGGAGCCAGCCACTACCAGTTCAGGGTCCTTCCCTTTGGTCTCACCACAGCCCCCAGGGTGTTCACCAAAGTCTTGGCAGTTGTAGCGGCCCACCTGAGACTCCAGGGAATACAGGTCTTTCCGTACCTGGATGACTGGCTCCTGACTGCCCCCACCAGGCATCTACTGTGTTCAGCCAGAGATTACTTCCTCCACTTGGCCTCCCGACTGGGAATCACAATCAATATCAAAAAATCTTCTCTTCAACCAACCCAGATCTTGGACTTCATTGGGGCCAGATTAAACACAAACCTTTTGCAAGTCTTTTTAACTCCTGACCGGCTTCGAACACTAAAGCTCCACGTGCTGGCCCTTCTACATTCCCCGGCTCCTCCAGCGGAATTGGTCCTGAGGGCTCCAGGTTCCATGGCGGCAACGATCAACTTGCTACCCTTAGCGCGCTTGAACATGAGGGTACTACAATGGACCTTGCAGGTTCAGTGGTCCATCCTGCAACATCCACTGAGTTCACCCATCCCCCTCAGCAGGGTTTGCAGGTAAGCCCTATTCTGGTGGCTCCTGTCCCCAGACCTCTCCAGAAAGGGCGCCCCTTCTCTATGTCCCCTCCTCTAACCACGGTGACCACGGAAGCTTCTCGCCTCTGGTGGGGGGGGGGCACTGTTTGGGCAGGACCATCCAAGGCACATGGACCCATTCAGAGACCTTGTTGCATATCAGTGTCCTAGAGATGAGAGCGGTGCTTTTGGCGTTGCAAGCACTCCAAGCCCTTCTTCCCTTGGGGACAATTGCAATTCAGACAACATGTCAGTAGTCTGGTATATCAACAAGCAAGGAGGAATCAGATCCTACCCACTTTGTCGAGAGGCCATGAGAGTTTGGGAATGGGCGATTTCCACCAACCGCTTTCTCATAGCGACGCACATTCCAGGCCGGTCGAACATCTTGGCAGACAGGCTGAGTCGAACCATCCTTTCACCGTACGAGTGGTCTCTGAACCCGAGAGTAGCTAAGCAAATCTTCCTCAAGTGGGGTCAACCTTGCTGCGATCTCTTCGCGTTTCCTTCGAACGCAAAGTGCAGCGACTACTTCGCTCTAATTCCCCCACCGGGGGAATCCCCCAGAGACGCTCTGGTGCATGTTTGGCCATCCGGTCTACTTTATGCTTATCCACCTCTTCCCCTAATGTTAAAATTCTTGCAGAAAGCCCATCGGTTGGGGAGCACAGTGATCCTCATAGCCCCATTCTGGTCTCATCAAGCGTGGTTCCCATGTCTATGGTCTCATCTAGTGAATCCCCCATGGATTCTAGATCCCACTCCGGATCTGATCTCTCACCCACTAGGATTAACAACCCCGAACCTGGACAACCTCAAGCTTACAGCTTGGTTGATCCAGTTCCAGTAGTCGCTAGGACTCCCGTAGGTATCTCTTCCTCTGTTAAGGCCATTCTAGTAGCCGCTCACAAGCCTTCTACGAGAAAGGTTTATAATAGCAAATGGAAACGCTTTTCAATTTGGGCAGAGCACAGAAACTTAGACCCCCTTGCAGCTCTATTACCAGCAGTGCTAGAATTTTTGTCAATCTTATTCGACCAGGATGCTAGCTCCTCTACGGTCAAAGTCCAGTTAGCCGCAATCTCCCACTATCATGTGGGAAGTGATCTCGGTCCCTTGGCCTCTTCCAAATTATGCAAGACCTTCTTAAAAGGCACTTTACTCTTGAGGCCTCCAGTTAAAGATGCAGTTCCTCCATGGGATTTTACTCTTGTTCTCCAGTCTCTGACAGCTCCTCCCTTTGAGCCGGCAGCTTCGGTGGATCTAAAATACTTATCTTGGAAGACGGCTTTTCTTATTGCCATCACTTCGGCCAGAAGGGTTTCGGAGCTTCAAGCCCTTTGCGCCAATCCACCATACTTGATTTTCCATAAAGATAGAGTTTCTCTCAGGACCAATCCCTCCTTTTTGCCCAAAGTTGCTTCGGAGCCCAATATCAATCAGTTTATTAATTTACCAGTATTCTTTCCAAATTATCAGAACAAGGATGAATACAAGTTACATTCTCTGGACATACACAGGCAATTGAGGTTCTACTGCACAGGACCGCTGACCACAGGAAGTGTGAGCAACTCTCTGTATCCTTTGCTAAACCCTCTTTGGGAAAACTAGTATCAAAAGTTACATTGTCCAGATGGATCTCCCAATGTATACTTCTTGCATATAAGAGTTCTGGCCGACCTGAACCCGAAGGAGTCCACGCCCACTCTACTCGAATGATTTCTACCTCTGCTGCCTTTTGGTCCAGAGTGTCATTGGATGACATTTGTTCAGCAGCCACTTGGGCATCATCTAATACGTTCATTAAGCATTACAAGTTGGATATAATTTCCAGAGGGAGAGCATCCTTCGGCACTGCAGTGCTCCGGAATATCCTTCAATGAGGACCTCCCAAGGATTGGGTAGCTGGGGACTCTGTCCCACAGGTTGATGGACAAATGAAGTTAACTACTTCAGATAAAGAAGTTATGTACTCGCCATAACGTTCTGTCTGAGTAGGTAAACTTCATTTGTCAGCAACCGACCCCCCCCCCCCTCCATCCCCCTAACCTATAGTGCGTACTAAAAGGATTCCTTGCCCTTCGTTTCTGGGTAACTCTAGGTTAGGATGTGCAGGTGATCCTTTGTGTTGTAATGCTCTGTGTTACTAAGCAAACTCGATCTGAGGTCAGGAAGGGATAGCAGGGGATTATGGGCAAGGGAGAGGAGCTTGGAGCTCAGATCTTAGCTGTTTGAAGCTGCCGGCTCGGATCCGATATGGATCCGATACCCACAGGTTGCTGACAAATGAAGTTTACCTACTCAGATGGAACGTTATGGTGAGTACATAACTTCTTTTTTTCATCAACTTTTGCAGGAAAAAATTAGACCCAATTCCACTACGGGCAGTGCATCTGTTAATGTTTTCCTGAATGGATTAAGTGCCCAGGACATTTTGGAAGCAGCTACCTGGTTGTTGGTTCACACCCTCTGAAAATACTAGATGGAGTATGATATACAGGGTGAGGGCTGGATTTGCTTCTGCTATACTGAAGGGCATTCCCCAGTTGTCATCCAAGTAGTGAGCTAAGCTGCGTACCTGAAAAGGGCTAGCATTGGGAATTTTTGTTAGAGTAATAACTGCAGTAGCGATCCACACAAAGAACATAGTACAGCTATGTTGGTAACTTACCATAACTGTTGATGTTCAAATACAGTCACTGTTTCATTCCTGTTTCTTTCAGTCTACTATAATACAGTGAGTCCATTGGGGGGGGGATAACTTTATACCCCTTCCCCTTTATACATATGCCTTTCCTTTACTTGTTCAGGTTTTGTTAGAAGGACTTAAATTCTCCATATCATGGAATGCCCCCTTGAGGCAACTCTAACCAGTGCACACTGATGTGGCATGGCTGTGTCCTGCATGGGGTAAGAAAGAACCCTAGATAGTGCAAGCAGATGCACCCTGCATACCAGTTGTGTGGAAATCTGAGATAGGGTGACATCCACCAGACCATGGTGGAAGGGTGGTCATTTCTGAAAGTTAGGCCAGATGTCTATATCCGCCTATAGCAGAAATCCAAAAAAGGTGGCTGCAATCATGACCATGCTCGAGCACCCACGATTATGATAAGTTGACAGCATTTTCTTATGTTAAGTAATTAGTCTGTTGTCTCATCCAGGCAAGGACGATTTCCAAAGATTAAATAAACAAGTATCCAGTTCAGATTGATTTCTTAACTTTTTTTTTATATGCGTTACGTTATTATGAATTTGTGCTTTACCCTGTATGACTAATGTGTTACAAGTTCTTTTTGAGGTGGAAAAGATTGCCATCAAGTGTGCTTGTGGTCACCAGGTTTCACCAAAGATTTTTTTTTGCCACTGCTTCTTTTATCTAGGGCAAGCTAATAACATTTCTTCTGAGCATTTCACTCTATTTAAAAAAAAAAAAAAAAACTTGATAGAACCATAAACATCCAGGCATTTGTAAAGTACCAGAAGCTTCTAGCACCGAACCAGGGGACATCTGTCCTTTATGCTACATCATTTTCTTCTAAGGGAGGGCCTTCTAGTACCCTAAAAAGCATACAACAGTCTGCCAGTGAAAGAGAAACCTGGAAAACTAGTTTACAGACAATGCAGCTGCATCACAACCAGAAACAGATGAGGGATGTTCTTCATGTTTCACTGTTGCAGTCATCACATTTGGGTTATCTGCTTGCAGTAGCCCTCAGTTGACCTGATTATCAAAGTCTTGGGTCCTGCGTCAGTTGCTGTCTCATCTTCCATGACGTCAGGCAGTCAGGGGTATAAAGCATGCAGCCAATGCCATCACATCCGTCTTTCTTGCCGTGCGGTGCCCGAAGCAGAAGCAGTTCGCAAGTGCCAGTCGGCCGACTCCTGAAATTTTCATTTTCGAGTTTCAGAACCGAAGTCTTCAACTAAAGTTAAGTACCTCATTGGGGTAACTTTTTCTTGCTCTAAATCGATGTCAGTAAAAGTCAATAATTGTATTTCTTGTGGAAAGCAAATACCTCACAAAGATTTTCATTTGTACTGTATTCCTTGCCTAGACCCTGACTACGACGTACCTCGCTGTCGGTTTTGTGCCTTATTTAAGCAACAAACTATTCATCGTCGGTATATTTATGCTTCTAAATATTTTGGTACTCTGTTCAATTATCCAGATATGTCTTCGGTAAGCCATCCGACTACCGACATTCCGAAAAAATGCAAAGATAAAGACAGAGACAGGCCGCCTAGGTCCAAAGCTGCTGACGACGCTTCTCCTAAGCCAGTCGCTAGTTCGCCAGTACTCATTGAGGTGCTTTTGCAACCCCATGATACAAGCTACTTCAGATTCGCAGGCCTCTACTGAGACCCATTCGGAGTCCGGTATGCCACGAGATGCTTCAACTGTGGAACCTGCGGATGTCTGTACTTGGATGGGTCCAGAGCCGCTGTGCAGCCACTGGCTTCTGAGGGTGTATTCAGGCCTACTGACTTGCATATTAAACCAACACCATCTTCTTCTTCAAGGCCTAAAACTCGAACCATGCCTAGAAAACTGATGCCCAGACCGCATGGTCAGGCCTCTATGCCTAGAAAACAAATGATAAGAATGGCTGAAGACCTTATTACTTTAATCAGGGGAAGCCAACCTTCCCCCTGTAAGAGACCTAGGACTGAATTTGCTTATGATACTTCTGACCAGTATTCTGAAATTTCTGTTTCCTCTGATGACCAGGATTTACCCTTATCTACCTATGAGGATTCTGATGCAAAGGACTCTATTCCCTCTGCTTCCTTCGCAGAGGATTTCTCTTTTGGTGAAACCTTGCATGCTCTTAGGGAGCGCTTTCGCTGGGAAATCCAGGATTACTCTGATTCTAAAAAGAGGCTTAGGGATTTCTTACTCCTGCCTCAACATTGGCCTTTAGCTATACCTCCTGTACTAGACATTGTTGATGATGCCTTTTCAGAATCTAGCTTGGCCCCTGACTCTTTACCTCCTGCTCCCAGAAAACCTGATAGATATTACAGGGTTCCTGACTCTCACAAGTTCCTTTTTAAAAATCCTACTGCGGATCCTGAGACCATTTCACAGGGACCCAAGGGCATTAAGGCTACTACTGCCAAAAATCCTACCCCCTCTGATAGAGACTCAAGGGCGCTGGATAGATGGGGTAAGAAGGTATACACTTCTGCATCTTTGGCAATTAGGGCCTTAAACTGCCAGTTTCATATGTTAAAGTATCAGCAGCATATTATTGGATTGCTTAAACAGAAAATTATGTTGATTCCTGACTGTGCTGAAAATAAGGATTTACACGATTTAATGCATTCTTCTGAAAAGGTTGGAAAGCATACTTTGCAATGTGGTTTTGATTCACTAGTGGCATCTTGCAGGGTTGCTGTCACTGGGTCTGTACTTAGAAGGCATGCTTGGCTTAAGGAGCAATCTTTGCCAGATCATGTTAAAGCTAAATTGCTGGATGCTCCCTTAAATCAGGATTGCCTGTTTGGCAACAAAGCAGAAGAAGTTCTTAAAAAGATGGAGGAAAAAGCTAAATCTTTGCAAACTGTTAAAGATTTCCTACAAGTACAGCCTCCAAGATTTAGTAGGCATTGGCCCTCTAAGAATTGGTCTTTTCCTGCCTCTTCCAGGCCTTCTCAGTCCAAACCCAGAACCAGCAGAATTCCCAGGCTTCAGTCCTAGGGTACGCACAGGACTAAGCAGTGGGGGTGGGGGCTCCCACTTCCAAATCAGGGAGTAGTAAGACTCCCCTATGGTAAACTGTCTCAATGACTTAACTTTAAAACTTCCAAGCAGTTCTCAACTGACTGCTCCGTTAGGGGAAAAGATTGCTCTTCAGGCAAAAAACTAGTAAATCATTACCCAGGACAAATGGGTTTTAAATATAGTTTCCCAAGGATACAGATTTCATTTCCATATGTTACCAACACCAAACGGTTGGCCAGATCTACCCCCAAATCAGTGGGCAGAGGCTCAAAAGCAAGTACTCTCTCTCTTAAGCATAAAGGTTATTCAAACTGTACCAGAAGAGGAAAATGGACAAGGTTTCTACTCAAGACTTTTCCTGGTACCCAGCAACGACAGTTCATGGCGTCCTATCCTGGACCTTTCTATCTTAAGCACCTTTTTGGTGATTCCAAAATTCAAGAGGCTCTCTCTTCACCAGTTACTGCCTATGCTAGGCAAAGATGCCTGGTTGGCAGCACTGGATTTAAAGGAAGCCTACCTGCACATCCCAATCAGGGAATCTTGCAGAAGATACCTACGTTTCAAAGCAGGCTACATGCACTATCAGTTCTCTGCACTGCCCTTTGGCTTATCTACTGCACCCAGGGTATTCACAAAGTGCCTAGCTCCAGTCATTGCATTTTGCAGGTAAAGAAATATTCAAATATAACCATATCTGGACAATTGTCTAATTCAGGCAGAAAGCCGGGACATCCTTTTGAATCATCTGGCATTTGTACAAAAGGTGCTAACTTGTCTGGGGTACACCATTAACAAAACGAAATCACATCTGGTACCCTGTCAATAAATTATATTCCTGGGAGCAAGTTTGAACACAACTTCACAGATGGCTTTCCTCACGACAGAGAAGCAAATTAATTTGACAACTTACTTCAAACTAATGGCAACAAAAACTCTGCTGTCTGCAAGGCAAATACTGCAAGCCTTGGGGTTCATGGCCTCCTGCATTCTACTAATTCCATATGCAAGACTGCATATGAGGAAACTACAATGGTATCTAAAAAGCCTATGGTGTCAACATTCTCAGGATCTAGAAGCAATGATTCCTATCATACTTTGCCTACGGTTAGGGTTCCTTTGGTGGGCAGAGGCCTGCCACCAAAACAAGGGACTACCATTCACTCTACCCCCTGCCACCCAAACCCTAACAACAGAAGCATCAGACTATGCATGGGGGGCTCACCTGGCAGGGAAGTGCATTCAGGGCAAATGGAACCCAAGTCAAATGCACCTGCATATCAATCAAAAATAAATGTTAGCTGTACAGAATGCTCTGACAGCCTTCAAGGACCACATTCTTCCAGGACAATTAATGGTGAAGATGGACAACACCACTGTTATGTGGTACATAAACAAGCAGGAGGGGTACCCATTCTTACCCCCTCTGCAGACTAGCCATGACTCTGTGGAACACAGCCTTGAGGTACCAAGTGTATCTACAGGCTCAATTCCTGCCAGGAAAACTAAATACACTGGCAGATGAGCTAAGCAGAAATCTCATGGACCCACACAAGTGGAAACTGGAACCAAAGACTTTCAACATGTTGAAAAACAAATGGGGGAGCCCAGATATAGACCTGTTTGCCTCCCCCCAAAACTACCAATTGGACAAATTCTGCACAAGGACTTCCCACAAACAAGCTTGGAAAGTGGATGCCCTGTCTTTCACCTGGAAAAATCTATCAGTTTATGCCTTTTCTCCTCTGCCTCTCCTCTCCAAACTACTACTAAAGATCAAACAGGACAAACCAAGGACGATACTGATTGCACCAGACTGGCCACGCCAGCACTGGTACCACCTCTTGCACAGTGTGTCACTGCTGGCTCCATGGCACCTGCCTCAGACCCTCCTACCCTGCTGTCATAGCAGGAGAGCCAGATTCTGCGCCCTCAGCCTCAAACCCTGAACCTGGCAGCCTGGCTAATTACCTAATCTCTCCGTTACCATCCCTCAGTAAACGAGGGTTGGATGTCATTTTGGAGGCAAGGAGGCCTAGTACTAGAAAATCTCATGCTGAAAAATGGAAAAGATTCTGTGCCTGGAACCAAACTCAAGGGATGGGCACAGCAGCGCCCAATTTACCTCAGATTCTTCAATACTTAATTGACATGCTTCACAAGGGCCTTTCTTTTTCCTCCATCAAAATTCACGCCTCAGCCATTTCAGCTCATTACAACACAGAACCACCCCTCTTCTCTCATCCACTGCTCAAGCAGTTCCTCAGAGGGGCCAAAAACCTAAAACCACCCAGGAGACCCCCAATTCCATCCTGTGACCTTAACTTTATATTGGAAAAACTCACTCTTCCTCCTTTTGAGACAACTGCAAGTGCAGAGTTAAAATTCCTTTCTTGGAAAACAGTCTTCCTTTTAGCAATCACTTCGGCAAGAAGGGTATCTGAATTATGGCAGTGGAGCCTTTCATCATCTTTCATGCGGGCAAGGTGGCCCTCAGGACCAGTCCCTCCTTCATGCCCAAGGTGGTATCCAGTGTGGCTCTTAATCAGTCCATTCACTTGCCAACCTTCTTTTCTAATCCACAGAACAAAGGGGAATGGATACTGCACTCCTTAGATGTGCACAGACAACTTAGATTTTACTTGGACAGGACTAAACCTTAAAGGAAACCTGAACAACTGCTGGTGGCATTTGCTGCAGGGGCAGAGGGGAAGGCTATTTCAAAGCAAACCATTTCTAAATGGATAGGCCATTGCATTCATTTCTGCTATACGCACCATGGAAAACCTATCCCACAGGGGATTAGACCCCATTCAACCAGGGCTGCATCTACCTCTACAGCCTTTCTCAGAGGTGTCCCTACCAGGGACATCCTAGAAGCTGCTACCATGTTGTTCTGTACATACTTTCACCAAGCATTACCATTTACCAATTTTCTCTAAATCCAGAGCTAGCTTTGCCACTGCGGTCTTGCAGGGACTTATAGCTGGTCATAATGCTACCTGAATTCCTCCTCCCATCCTTAGCTTTGGGAATCTACCCAAATGTGATGACTGCAACAGTGAAACATGAAGAACATAGTACAGTTGTGTACACTTACCATAAATGTAGATGTTCGAGTGTATTCACTGTTGCAGTCCTGGTTACCCTCCCTCCAGCCCCCTGACTTCTTTTGGCTAAACCTCTACTCTCCTTTACTATGCTTAAAAGCTTTTTGGTGTATTTGCTTTATTGTTGGAGGTATAACCTTGTATATGTATATATATTTAATTGCTTTCCATTGGGGGGGCACCTGACATCTGGGGCAAGAAAAACTGATGTAATGGCGTCGGCTTCATGCTTTATACCCCTGACTACCTGACGTCACAGAAGATGAGACAGAAACCAATGCAGGACCCAAGACTTTGATAATCAGGCCGACTGAGGGCTACTGCAAGCAGATAACCCAAATGTGATGACTGCAACAGTGAATACACTTGAACAGCTACATTTATGGTAAGTGTACACAACTGTACTTTCTTGTCCTCTGATGTCCAGTTGGGGTACCAAAGTTTTACCTTCTGAGGGCATACGTCCAGATGATCTCAGCTCATCCGTTTACACATACACTCAAAATCCCCAGACTATCTCGCTGCCAGCCTGAATGCAGGTCATTGCACCTGATGGATTGTTATTATTTGGCCATTTGGTACTGTACCTTTGCTTGTTGGATTCAGAAGACTGCCTGATTGGGAGTCCTTCCTTTCTAACCTTTTTTCTGTGTTTTAACTATTGTTAGATGTCAACTAGGAGGAGCAAGTGTGAGTGTGGTAGGCAAGTTCCGTACAAGGACTTGCACACTTAAGTGCTTGTTCTGTCTAGGCCCTGAGCATGACTGCAAAACCTCTTCTATTTGTTGGCTGTTTGTTCCAAAAACTCTCTGGCCAAGGCTCTCCAATTTTAAATTCTTCTTTGAGGTACAGAATTTAAAGACCTTAGCCCACTCTACCATGTCAGAATCCCCAGACGTCAGCCTTCCAGCCAACAAAAAATGTAAAAGACCCAGAGAGGATTAGTCTTCCGTTGTCTCTGAAATTGATGTACCCACTAAGGTGGTAAAACCCATGGTACTTCAGTCTGTCTCTCAAAAGCCCACTACAGCTATCCCATCGGAGGCTGGTATTGCTCCTGAGGCTTGCAGACAACTGAATTCTCTGACAAAACCACACCTTATTATTTCAGAGGGCCTACGCAGAGTCCTTCAGATCCTAGTATGGGAAGAAGTTCCAGGAGCATTTATTGAAATGTGCCAAGGTTCCAAACCTTCTAAGCTGATACAGTTGACGTAACCCCAAAAAAGAATAAAAACATAAACATATGCTGTCCCCTTCAACTTCCATGGGGAAAAGAATGGATTGATTTTTCTTGAGGCTTAAAGTAATTATGTCTGAAGCCTCCATCTTTTTTGACACAGTCTACATGGACTGCATCCACAGAACAGCTATTCTCTGACAAGGGAGACTTTTTCTCTCCTGATTAACCCATAAAAGAGACTTCCTTCAGAGAAACATTGCAAAGTATGATGAAGCACTTCAAATGGCAATCTATACAGGTGTCAGAAGTGTAAAAGAGATACTATAACCTTTTAGAGGTGGGCACTCATGCACCACCTCCAGTTCCACCTGTACTAGAGGCTTACTTGGGCACATTCTAAGCTAATGCCTCCACACCTCATTCTCAATCTCCAATAGGTTCTGCAAAGTTGCTGACGAACTTAAGTGCTTATACAAAAACCCTGTGCCGGATCTCGCTGCAGTTTCCCTGGCCTCAGACAAGCCTTCTATGCTGCTTCGGAGCACTTATGTTCTTCCCACTGATAAGAACAGTCGAGCAATGGATAGATGGGGCTGAAAAGTGTACATGTTCTCCACACTGTTATAGGTTCATAGGATGATACTAGGCCATTGGCCTGGAGCCCCTTATAAACCTAGCCAAGAATTTTGCCCATGTTCCCTCAAAGTCAGCACCTGTTTCCCCTGTCCAGCAGTGACACAGGTGGGATCCCAGGGTGTATTTTCTGTTTCCCATCCAGTCATCCAGGTTCCTCTTAAAGAGGGCTAGAGAGGTACTCTGCTTGACATGGAGAAGGGAGTCTATTCCACAAGTGGGGGAGTTTTTGGGACACAAATCTATCCTGCCAACAATTTCTGTTAATGGCACAGACCAGGTTAAGGCCTTGTGTGTGGGTTACTCGAGTGGAGTTTGTCTTACAGATATGCAGCAACTCCATCAAGGCTAGGTCTGAGATGGCCTTGTTTGCCAGACACAGGTCACCTCTGAGCAAGTCTGTATGAGACTGATAGAGGGACAGGGATTTTAGCCTGTCTGTATAGGGTAGGTGTTTGAGACCCTGGATTTTCCCTTAGATTTTCTTCTGGATAATCACCTTCTATTTGGCTGACAAGCTGCCAATCTTTACAAATCATTACAGGATCAAAGCAGAACAATGAAAGACTGCCATCAGATCCTCCTTTCCACAGTTCCTAGGTAGCATAGAAATGATCCAGCAAAATCTACTACTTGTTAAGAGAGAGTTAAGGCATTCTTATAAACAAAGGAAAACGCCTAGTAAATGATTGTTGGATAAACCTCAGAAGGATACGCCTTTGGGAAAGCCTCCATTTGGTAGCAGGCCCCTGTGACTGTCTCTCTCTCTCTGTCCCTCCCCACACCCGGTGCTTCAAGCCCCCCCAGGATTCTCTCTCTGTCTTCCCTATTCTGGGAAACAGTGACCTCGACAAATGGGTCCTGAATATGATTAAGAAGGGCTATGTTAAGACTTGGGAAACCATTCCCTCCCTGTGGGGAGTGCCCCTTCCTCTTCCCAACCAGATTCACCTTCTTGACCCTGCTGTCCAAGACTTGCTAGCACAGGGAACCATAAAGGAGGTCCCCTTAACCTTCTTAGAGAAAGGTTTCTATTCAAGAATCTTTCTTGTCCCAAGGAAGGAGGTCAAATGGAGATCCATTCCAGGCCTTCTCAACTAAACACTTTCCTAAAAGTGACCACCTTCAAAATGCTTTCTTTGCAAACCCAACTCTGCCTTTCCCTCTTCCTCATGCTTTCCTTGTATACCTAGACCTAATGGATACCTATCTGCACATTCTCATTTGCCCTTCCTGCAGAAAATTTCTCATGTTCTTTACTGGATCATCATATTTTCAGTTTACTGCTTTGCCCTTTGGTCTCTCTACAGTTCCAAGGGTTTTCACAAAGTGTTGTCTCCCGTTGTTTTCTTTTTCCACACTTGGGGCATACAAATCTTCCCCTATCTGTACGACCACTGGCCAAGGACATCCTTTTCAAGCATCTTCATTACACTGTGCATCTCCTTACTCTTTTGCGCTTTACCATCAATTTCAAAAACATCCCAGCTCAAGCCTACCCAAGACTTGACATTTCTGGGCTGCAGACTGGACAACATTCATCATGTATGCCTTTATTCCTCAAGAGAAAGTCACCACCCTGACCAACTACTTTAGAACACTCTCCACAGAGATTTACTGCATGGAAAGAGAGATCCTCAGGGCTGTGAGGTTTATGACTGACACAATTCCTATACTCCCACCTAGTCAGACTACACATGAGAAAAATGCAGTGGTATCTGAAATTGGTGTGGTCCCAACACTTGCACCCTTTTGATGCAGGAACTTTGTTGGTGAAGCAGTCAGGTCACTCTCAACCCATGTCTCCCGGAGGTTCTCTCCAGACCCACCCAACCAATTCCTGTTCACAGATGGCTTGGACAGGTGCCCACAGAGTTCAGGGAGAGTGGTTTGCCCACCTAGTAAAAGAACACAGCTTAATAGAAGTGAGGGCCCTTCTACATGCCCTGCAGGCCTTCTTACATCTCTGGAAGCCAGGCACTCTACTGGTGTACACAGATAACACCATAGTCATGTGGTACATAAACAAGCAGGGAGGCACAATATTCTACCCCTTGTATAGACTGACAAAGGAGGCCTGGCATTTTGGTTCTAACTTGAATATTACCTTCACTACAATGTATATTCATAAGATCACAGGAGGCAACTAGGCTATCGACCTGGAGATCATTTCAAGCCTAGCCATTTCATCCCAATGTAATACCATAGACTCTCTAGTCAGTAACCAGGATTGCATTTATTAATGACTGCCCATGTCCAGGAAGGTTGTGGGTGCTATCCCCGTTAAGAATTTACAGTATCTCATCCACTCGTCAAGGTTCCTTTTGAACAGTGTCATAGAGGTGCTCTGCTTCACATGAATTGGCAGCCTATTCCAAAGATGTGGCAGTCGCTGGGAGACAAATCTGTCCCACCAGCATGTCCTATTCAAGTCGCAGGCCATATTTAGGTCCCTGGAACAAGTAGCTCTAGTCCTGTTTGATTTACGGATATGCAGACTCATTAGGTTTGGGTTGAGATTGCTGTGTAAGCCAGGCATAAGTCTTCCCTAAGAAGTCTATACAGTACCGAGTATAGTGATAGGGACTTTAGTCGGTCTGTGCTGGAGTCCTTTGATGATCTTAGAAACCTCAGAAGTCTCTACAATTGCTGCAGGTGCTTTGTAACAGTACATGCCGAAAGTGGTGTTATACTCAATTATGGGCCTGATTAGTGATGAGTGTAGTGAGATTATAACCTCCTTTACTCTAGAGGCGATTGCCTTTCCTAATCAAGTGCACTATGTAGAAAGCCTTCCTTACTACAGTGGACATGATGGTCAAAGTTAAGGTTGCCGTCTACTTGTGATCCCAGCTCTCTTACCACTTTGTAGGTGCATAGGGTATTGTTGTTAATTTGCTAGTGTGAAGGGTCATTGCATTTACCAAAGGGAATGATCATGCATTTCTCTCCATTCAGTTTGAGACCATAACTAAGACATCAATCAGTGGTCTGTGTAAGACCCTCCTGACGTATAATGACATTTGGGGATTCAGTAATTGCACTCAGTTTGCAGTCGTCAGCCACAGCCCCTTGGGTTTGGCCTGAATTTCTGAGAAGTATATACCAAACAGTAGGGGGCCCGGCACTGACCCTTGTGGCACCCTGCTGGTGACAGGTCTGCTGATTGATGTGGAGTCACCCATTTTAATAGTGTGTGACAGTTTGAGAGCCAGTTGGCAACCCATCTTACAACAAAGGGGCTTACATTCAGATTGATAAGTTTATCGGTAATGCCTGTGTGTGGGATTGTGCCAAAGGCCTTTTGCCAAGTTGAGGTGTACTGTGTGCACAGATTTGCCCTTGTCAGTGGCCCTGGTCACATTTTCAAAGACATCCACCAGGTTTAACAGGCAGGATCTGCCCTTGAAGCCGAATTGGGTTAGACCCAGGGTATGGAGGTCGCCTGTGTCTTTAGTTATGAGGTCCATGATGATACGTTCCATGGCTTTACAGATGAGGCTGGTCAGACTTGTTTATCAGTAATTCCCTGGGTCTGTTGCTAAGCCAGCTTTGTGGAGGGGAATAACTGTTGCTGTTTTCCATTCCACAGGAACAAAGCCTGTGGTTAGTCTGTGGTTGAAGAGGGTACTTAATTGTGATGCTAGTTCATGTTTTAGTTTATTTAGAAGACAGCCTGGGATGCTGTCTGGTCCCATAGAGGCTGTTTTTTTATCCTTAGACAAGGCTTTAATGACCTGCTCTTTGGATATGTGTGTGTGTGTGTGTGTGTGTGTGTGTGTGTGTGTGTGTGGGGGGGTTGGGGGCAAGATTTGTGATAAGTTTGGAGGGGATAAGGGAGTGAAATTTTCACCATATCTGCCCAGTAGCAGGTTTGCTATCTCTGCGAGATCAGTGTGTGTAATACCGTTAGTCACTAGTTCGGCACATGCTTGGGTCCACCTTTTAGGAAATGTCTGTAGCTGTAAAAGGCCGTATGGTTATCTTTGGGTGTGATTGCTAAGTTTTTCTTAAAATTACCCTTAGAAGATTTGACATGTTGCCTTATTTGCCTGTTGAGGCTGAGGAGGGTGCGTTTCCATTGTCGGCTTAGTTTTCTTATTTTGTATTTGTTGATACTGGATGTCCACCAGGGCAACTCTCTCTCTATTTTTTTTTTTTTTCTTATACTTGGGGCTCTGGCTTTGATTCTTTCTCTGTAACAGCTGAGTCTATAGACTTATACAAATGATTGTACAGGGTAGTGTAAGCCTTGGTGTAGTTGCAGCCTCCAGCTGGGAGTGGGGCTTGGAATGCATTTATACCTCTCCTAGGAGGCTATAGTTTGATTTGGTGCAGTTTTTTAGCCTGACTTTGCCCTTTGTGAGGCCTGGTGTTAGTGCCAGTATGAAGGTGCCTGATTTGTGGTCAGATTTAACTAATGAGGGTCCAACAGTTGTGGTGGTGCATCTGTTTGTCATGTTAGTGAGGTCCAGATCTGGTATGTTCATTCCTCTTGTTGGGGTTTAAACAATTTTTCCAGGGCATTTGAGTTAACAAATTCAAGGAATTTTTGCGCTAGTGAGTTAGGGCTAGATTATGTTTACCGGTTGATCGTGGGATGATTGAAATCCCCCCTGACGAGAGTGTTTGGCAGTATTTGGATGGACTCAGATTTGGTCAAGTAGGCCTAGTGCACATCATGATCCATGGAGTGGGATCTATTAACTAGGTATGACTTGAAAAGGAGCCTTACCCACAGTAATCTGAACTTGGAGTAACTCCATGGAGTTGTCCAGTCTTAACTAGTCGGGAGTTGAATTTATCTCTGATGTAGATAGAAACACCGCCTCCTTTGGTTCTCACATGTGTGGTTTGCAGTCTGAGTGTGGAAGGCATTGTAACCTTGCAAGGCCGGGGTAATCTCTGAGGCCTTGAACCAGGTTTCTGTGACTGCACAGACATTTTACATCCTCTGGTGATGGTAGTACTTCCAGGGTGTGCAGATGTTCTTCATCTCACATTGCTGCAGTCCTTACACTTGGGTAGTCCGCTGTCCTCGGTCGGCCCGAATATCAAAGTATTAGGCTGACGTCGGTCAAGGCGCTTAAGACTGACATCAGGACGTCAGGGTACAAATGCGCATGACCGACGTCATATCCTCAGTCTTTTTTGCCGCATGGTCCGATGCAGAAGCAGCGTTGCAAGTGCTGTTCGGCGTTCTGAAATTTTTCGAATTCGGAGTTTCAGACCGAGTCAAAGTTGGCTAAGTACCCGTTGGGAATATTTTAGTTTTTTCTTGCCTCAGTGGTTTACCGGATGTCAGAAAAAGTGAATAACTGTATTTCTTGTGGGAAACAGATACCGCATAGGGACTATCATACTTTGTGTATTCCTTGTTTGGGGCCTGAGCACGGCGTTGTTGGGTGTCGCTTTTGTGCTAGGTTCAATAAGCGCACTATTAAGCAAAGGTTAGATTGTGCCAGGTTGGTCTTCGGGAAGCGGTGCAATTATAATATGCCGTCGGATGTTCCGACGCCCGCTTCTTCGAAGAAGCGCAAAGACAAAGCAGCTAAACCCAGGCAAGAAGAGTCGTCCGTACCAGGCGCGGTTCTTTAGAGGCGGTGGAACCGATGGTTCGCGGAGGCTTCTCTGGAATCCCAGGGGGAGACTTTGATATTGCAGGATGTGGCCTCTCAGGAGGCAGGTCAGGCTGAAGGGGCTTCTCAAGTTACTGTACTCCCCTCCCTTCCTAGGGTGGTTAGGCCCTCTCCTTCTGTTTCCAAGGCTTCTCCCAGAGGCAGGCCAGGTTTAGCTTCTGTTGGTGTCACTCCTAGTTCATCAGGATCTGTGCCCAGAAGCACATGCTTAAAATGGCAGAAGATTTAATTACTTTGATTAGAGGTTCTTTGCCCCCTCCTGATAAGAGGCCTAGGGTGGAACCAGAGTTGGGGAGTTTTGAGCAGGCTTGGATGTTTCAGAGTCTTGGCTGAAGACTTGCAGGAGTATTCTCCTTATTCTGATTCTGATGTGGATGATTCTACTCCTTCTGCTTCTCCTCCAGAAGATTTTTCTTTTTCAGAGACTCTTCATTCCATGAGGGAACATTTTAAGTGGGAAGGTCAGGACTTCTCTGATTCCAGGAAAAGGCTTAGGGAATTTTGCTTTTACCCCAGCATAGGCCTTTGGCTATACCACCTGTTCTGGATGTTGTGGAAGATGTGTTTGCAGAGGCTTCACTTAATCCTGATTCTTTGCCTCCTGCTCCTGTTAAACCGGATAGGTATTACAGGGTGCCTGAGGCTCATAAATATCTTTATAAGAGTCCTAGGTGGACCCAGAAACTGTTAGTCAGGGACCTAAGGGTGTCAAGGCCTCTGTTGTAAAAAAAATCCGGTTCCTCCAGATAAAGAGGCCAGAGCTTTGGATAGATGGGGAAAGAAAGTCTATACTTCTTCCACCTTGGCTATGAGGGCTTTGAATTGCCAGTTTCACATGTTGAAATATTAAAACTATCTTCTTTCTCAATTGAAGTCTAAGGTAGATGCTCTGGCGGAAGGCATTGAGTGTAAAGAATTACAAGATTTGGTACATGTCTCTGAACAGGTGGGTAAGCATTCTTTACAATGTGGTTTTGATGCTGTACAGGCCTCGTCTAGGGTGGCTGCCACTGGGTCAGTTCTTGGCACGCCTGGCTGAGGGATCAGAATTTATCTGACCATGTTAAGACAAGGATTTTAGATGCTCCTTTACAGTCTGATGTGTTGTTTGGTTCACCGTGGAGTCAGTCTTGAAAAAATGGAAGACAAGGCTAAGTCTATGCAGGCTGTTAAAGATTTTTGCAAGTTCAGCCTCCAGTTTAGTAGGAATTGGCCTGCTAAGGGGTGGGCGTACCCTTCTTATGATTCACAGTCTAGGGGTAGATCTAGGCGTGGTAGGGGCAGAGCTCAGAGCTCCTTCAGACCTAGAACAGGAGTTCACCTGCACAATCTTCAGTGAGGGCAGGGGCCACTCCTTTCGTAAACAGGCCCAATGACCTACCTTTTCAGCTGCCAGATCCTTCTTGCCTGGCAGCACCTTTGGGAGGAAGGTTGGCACTCTTCAAGGAAAATTGGAGTTTGATTACCCAAGACAGATGGGTATTGGATATCATACACCAAGGTTACAAGTTTTATTTCCATACCTTGCCTCCTTTCAAAGGCATGCCGGACGTTCCTCCTCAGCAAAGACTAGAGGCTCACAAACAAATTTCTCTTCTGCTTCAAATAGGGGCCATACAACCGGTCTCTCTGCCAGAAGTGGGCCTAGGATTTTATTCTCGCCTGTTCCTAGTACCAAAGAAGGGGAACACGTGGAGACCAATTTTGGATTTATCTATCCTCAACACTTATCTGGACATTCCCAAGTTCAAAATGTTGACGTTACAACAGCTTTTACCTCTGCTGGGCAAAGATCACTGGATGGTGACTCTAGATCTCAAGGAGGCTTACCTTCATGTTCCTATCAGGCTAAGTTGCAGGAAGTATCTGCGTTTTGGCTGGGACTTCTCATTATCAGTTCTCTGCATTGCCCTTTGGCTTATCTACTGCACCCAGAGTGTTCACAAAGGTTCTGGCTCCAGTGATAGCTTTCTTCAGGCTAAGAGGAATACAGATCTATCCTTATTTGGACGATTGCCTGATTCTGGCCCAAGGAAAGGACGAACTTCTTCATCATTTACAGTATGTGATAGCAGTGCTAAGATGCCTGGGGTATTCTGTGAACGAAATAAAGTCCAGTCTAGTACCCTCTCAGGACATGTGCTTTCTGGGTGTGAGACTGAATACAGCATCCCAGATGGCCTTTTGACCCCGGACAAACAAAGAATCTTTCTCTTTACTTCCATCAATTGTCTCATCAGTCCAGGCTGACTGCAAGGACAGTCCTTCAAGCCTTGGGGTTCATGGCATCTTGTATTCTGGTGCTTCCCAATGCCAAACTGCATATGAGGAAGCTACAATGGTATCTCAAAAATGTATGGACACAGCACTGCCAAGATTTGGACACTGTCATTCAGATAATACCTTGCATTCAAAAGGAATTTTTGTGGTGGGCTCAGGAATGTCACCTAAACAAGGGACTCTCTGTGACCCGGCCAGAGGCGAGTCAGATTCTAACGACAGATGCCTCAGACAAAGCTTGGGGAGCTCATCTAAATGGAAAGTGGGTACAAGACACGTGGCCTGCCAGACTTCAACATCTACATATCAACTTGAAGGAGATGTTAGCAGTCCAATTTGCATTAATAGCTTTCAAGGATTTACTTCTTCCAGGGCAGGTGTTGGTTCTAACAGACAACACAACTGTCATGTGGTACATCAACAAGCAAGGGGAACACATTCTTATCCTCAATGCAGAATGACCTTGGAGCTGTGGACCCTGGCACTCAGCTACAACATCCAGTTACAGGCAATATTTGTACCGGAAAAGATGTGTCAAACATAGATATGTTTCAATATTCTGGAGTATTGGCAATCCTTCATTGGGCCTGTCCCACTCCTCCATCAAGATACATGCATCAGCTATTTCAGCAGAATACAGCTTTGATACACCTGTTTTTCACCACTTTGCTCAGGCAGTTCCTCAGAGGAATCAAGAATGTAAAACCTCCAAGGAAACCACCATTACTAGCTTGGGATTTAAACTTTGTGCTAGAAAGTTGACACTAGCACCCCTTTGAACCAGCAGCAACAGCAGACCCACAACACCTGTCATGGAAAACTGCTTTCCTACTGGCAATTACTTCAGCAAGGAGGGTTTCAGAACTACAGGCCTTAATGGCAGTGCAACCCTTCCTAATCTTCCACCAAGATAGAGTGTCCATGAGGACTAATCCTACATTTATGCCCAAGGTGGTATCCAGAGTGTTCTTAAACCAGGCAATCCACTCACCTACCTTCTTTCCCAACCCACAAAACAGAGGGAAAGAATACTGCATACCTTGGATGTACATAGACAGCTACGCTTACTATTTGGACAGAACAAAAATAGCAGAAAGACTGACCAACTTTTGTAGCCTATGCAACAGGAAGGGAAGGAAAGCTATTTCCAAACAGACAATCTCCAAATGGAGAAACATACATTCTGTTACTCCTTCCATGGAAAACCAATTCCACAGAACATAAGACCTCATTCTACAAGAGCAACAGCCACCACCACAGCCTTCACGAGGAGTGGCAACCAAAGACATTATTGAGTGCTACTTGGACCTCCGTGCATACATTTGCCAAGCATTATAATTTGCCCTATATTCCAGATCCCGAGCAGGGTTTGCCACTGCTGTACTGCACGGGATCCTAAACACACCATAATCTACTTTTATCCTCCTCCCTAGTTGGCTATGGTATTCTACCCACTTGTTATGACTGCAGATGCATCCATGAAGGACATAGTACAGTTTTGTACCTACCATAAATGTAGATGTCCGAACTGGATAGCATCTGCAGTCAGGATTACCTCCCTCCATCCCTCTGTGGTACTCCTAGGGTGTTTACCCTTCTAATAGCTAGCTGTTGGGGAGTCTTTTATGGTGTATTTGTTTGTGTATATGTACATACATGCTTATTGTTGTGTTTACCTCATTCATTTGGAAACATTGGCATCTATCCAAATTTTAGCCTGCAAGAGGGCTACTGGCATCTGGGGCAAGAAACACTAAGGAAAATGGCGTCGGCTGGTGCCTTTATACCCCGAAGACCAACAGCGATGACGTCGGGTGGAGTGCGACATCAGCCGAAGCCGGACCCGGACTTTGGAATCCGGCCGACTGAAGCGCTGCCTGACGACAGGACAACCCACTTGTTATGACTGCAGATGCTATCTAGTTCGGACATCTACATTTATGGTAGGTACAAAACTGTACTTTCCGCCGGAGGCTTCTCTGGAATCCCAGGGGGAGACTTTGATATTGCAGGATGTGGCCTCTCAGGAGGCAGGTCAGGCTGAAGGGGCTTCTCAAGTTACTGTACTCCCCTCCCTTCCTAGGGTGGTTAGGCCCTCTCCTTCTGTTTCCAAGGCTTCTCCCAGAGGCAGGCCAGGTTTAGCTTCTGTTGGTGTCACTCCTAGTTCATCAGGATCTGTGCCCAAGAAGCACATGCTTAAAATGGCAGAAGATTTAATTACTTTGATTAGAGGTTCTTTGCCCTCCTGATAAGAGGCCTAGGTGGAACCAGAGTTGGGAGTTTTGAGCAGGCTTCGATGTTTCAGAGTCTTCGGCTGAAGACTTGCAGGAGTATTCTCCTTATTCTGATTCTGATGTGGATGATTCTACTCCTTCTGCTTCTCCTCCAGAAGATTTTTCTTTTCAGAGACTCTTCATTCCATGAGGGAACATTTTAAGTGGGAAGGTCAGGACTTCTCTGATTCCAGGAAAAGGCTTAGGAATTTTTGCTTTTACCCCAACATAGGCCTTTGGCTATACCACCTGTTCTGGATGTTGTGGAAGATGTGTTTGCAGAGGCTTCACTTAATCCTGATTCTTTGCCTCCTGCTCCTGTTAAACCGGATAGGTATTACAGGGTGCCTGAGGCTCATAAATATCTTTATAAGAGTCCTAGGGCGGACCCAGAAACTGTTAGTCAGGGACCTAAGGGTGTCAAGGCCTCTGTTGTAAAAATCCGGTTCCTCCAGATAAAGAGGCCAGAGCTTTGGATAGATGGGGAAAGAAAGTCTATACTTCTTCCACCTTGGCTATGAGGGCTTTGAATTGCCAGTTTCACATGTTGAAATATCAAAACTATCTTCTTTCTCAATTGAAGTCTAAGGTAGATGCTCTGGCGGAAGGCATTGAGTGTAAAGAATTACAAGATTTGGTACATGTCTCTGAACAGGTGGGTAAGCATTCTTTACAATGTGGTTTTGATGCTGTACAGGCCTCGTCTAGGGTGGCTGCCACTGGGTCAGTTCTTCGAAGGCACGCCTGGCTGAGGGATCAGAATTTATCTGACCATGTTAAGACAAGGATTTTAGATGCTCCTTTACAGTCTGATGTGTTGTTTGGTTCACCGGTGGAGTCAGTCTTGAAGAAAATGGAAGACAAGGCTAAGTCTATGCAGGCTGTTAAAGATTTTTTGCAAGTTCAGCCTCCAGTTTAGTAGGAATTGGCCTGCTAAAGGGTGGACGTACCCTTCTTATGATTCACAGTCTAGGGGTAGATCTAGACGTGGTAGGGGCAGAGCTCAGAGCTCCTTCAGACCTAGAACAGGGAGTTCACCTGCACAATCTTCAGGTGAGGGCAGGGGCCACTCCTTTCGTAAACAGGCCCAATGACCTACCTTTTCAGCTGCCAGATCCTTCTTGCCTGGCAGCACCTTTGGGAGGAAGGTTGGCACTCTTCAAGGAAAATTGGAGTTTGATTACCCAAGACAGATGGGTATTGGATATCATACACCAAGGTTACAAGTTTTATTTCCATACCTTGCCTCCTTTCAAAGGCATGCCGGACGTTCCTCCTCAGCAAAGACTAGAGGCTCACAAACAAATTTCTCTTCTGCTTCAAATAGGGGCCATACAACCGGTCTCTCTGCCAGAAGTGGGCCTAGGATTTTATTCTCGCCTGTTCCTAGTACCAAAGAAGGGGAACACGTGGAGACCAATTTTGGATTTATCTATCCTCAACACTTATCTGGACATTCCCAAGTTCAAAATGTTGACGTTACAACAGCTTTTACCTCTGCTGGGTAAAGATCACTGGATGGTGACTCTAGATCTCAAGGAGGCTTACCTTCATGTTCCTATCAGGCTAAGTTGCAGGAAGTATCTGCGTTTTCGGGCTGGGACTTCTCATTATCAGTTCTCTGCATTGCCCTTTGGCTTATCTACTGCACCCAGAGTGTTCACAAAGGTTCTGGCTCCAGTGATAGCTTTCTTCAGGCTAAGAGGAATACAGATCTATCCTTATTTGGACGATTGCCTGATTCTGGCCCAAGGAAAGGACGAACTTCTTCATCATTTACAATATATGATAGCAGTGCTAAGATGCCTGGGGTATTCTGTGAACGAAATAAAGTCCAGTCTAGTACCCTCTCAGGACATGTGCTTTCTGGGTGTGAGACTGAATACAGCATCCCAGATGGCCTTTTGACCCCGGACAAACAAAAGAATCTTTCTCTTTACTTCCATCAATTGTCTCATCAGTCCAGGCTGACTGCAAGGACAGTCCTTCAAGCCTTGGGGTTCATGGCATCTTGTATTCTGGTGCTTCCCAATGCCAAACTGCATATGAGGAAGCTACAGTGGTATCTCAAAAATGTATGGACACAGCACTGCCAAGATTTGGACACTGTCATTCAGATAATACCTTGCATTCAAAAGGAATTTTTGTGGTGGGCTCAGGAATGTCACCTAAACAAGGGACTCTCTGTGACCCGGCCAGAGGCGAGTCAGATTCTAACGACAGATACCTCAGACAAAGCTTGGGGAGCTCATCTAAATGGAAAGTGGGTACAAGACACGTGGCCTGCCAGACTTCAACATCTACATATCAACTTGAAGGAGATGTTAGCAGTCCAATTTGCATTAATAGCTTTCAAGGATTTACTTCTTCCAGGGCAGGTGTTGGTTCTAACAGACAACACAACTGTCATGTGGTACATCAACAAGCAAGGGGGAACACATTCTTATCCTCAATGCAGACAAGCAATGATTTTGTGGGAGACTGCTCTCAGTTTACAGCTTAAATCTTCAGGCAAGGTTTCTGCCGGGAGCACAGAACTCCTTAGCAGATGTGTTGAGCAGAGAAATTATGGATCCCCACGAGTGGAAATTGGATCCTCATGTATTTCAGAAATTGACAGTGTTATGGGGAACTCCAGACATAGATCTGTTCGCTTCTCCACTAAACTGCCAGCTGCCAAAGTTTTGCACAAAAAGGTTTCATCCCACAGCTTGGAAAGTGGATGCTCTTTCATTCAATTGGAGCAGTCTTCATGTGTATGCCTTTCCACCTCTGCCTCTCCTCCCAAAGGTACTCCTGAAGGTCAGACAGGACAAGCCAAAGATGATTTTAATAGCTCCAGATTGGCCTCGACAGCACTGGTACCCATTACTGAGAAGTCTGGTACAGGAGCCTCCATGGCCTTTGCCTTGATTCCTCACCTGCTGTCTCAGGAGAACAGTCATTTACTCAATGTCAAACTTCACTCTCTTCACCTAACAGCCTGGCATATTCTGTTTTAAACCCTGGAGGGTCTCAGCTTCCACAGCAAGTTTTGAATGTTATTTTGGAGGCCAGAAGGCCTAGTACAAGGAAAGTGTACGCAGATAAATGGAAGAGATTTTTATTTTGGAGTACAGCAAAGGAATTTGATGTTTCTAAGCCTAATTTAAGTGTGGCTCTTCAATATCTTACTGAGTTACTGGACAAAGGGTTGTCCTTCTCTTCTATTAAGGTTCATGCTGCAGCAATTTCTGCTCACTATGACTGTGACCCACCATTGTTTTCTCATCCTTTGTTTAAGCAATTCCTTAGAGGGGCAAAGAATATAAGACCCCCACGTAGAGCTCCTACTCCTGCTTGGGATCTCAATTTTGTGTTGGAGAAGCTCACTCTACAACCTTTTGAGCCTGCAGCTACTGCCGAGTTGAAATATTTATCATGGAAGACTGCTTTTTTGTTGGCCATTACCTCTCAAGAAGGGTTTCTGAATTACAGGCCCTTATGGCAGTTGAGCCTTTCTTAGTTTTCCATAAGGATAGGGTATCTTTGCGTACTAATCCTTCCTTTATGCCTAAAGTGGTTTCTAGTGTGGCTTTAAACCAAACTATTCATTTGCCTACTTTTTATGCAAACCCCAAAATAAAGGGGAAAAGATTTTGCACACTTTGGATATACACAGGCAGTTGCGATATTATTTGAGCAGAACTAAAGGGTTCAGGCAGTCTCAGCAGTTATTTGTTTCATTTGCTTTGGGTTCTCAGGGCAAGCCTGTGTCAAAACAAACTATTTCTAAGTGGATTGGGTTTTGTATTGCTTTCTGTTATTCCCATCATGGTAAGGAGATTCCAGCTGGGATTAGGCCTCATTCCACTAGGGCTACTGCCACTTCTACAGCTTTTTAAGGGGGGTGGCAACTAAAGATATTTTGGAGGCTGCTACTTGGAGTTCAGTGCATACTTTCTCTAAGCATTACCACCTTCCACTTTACTCTAAATCTAGGGCTGGTTTTGCCACTGCAGTTTTACAGGGCATTTTGGCAGCTCCTACTGCTCTATAGTTTTGCCATCCTCCCTTACCTCTGCTTTGGGATTCTACCCAAGTGTAAGGACTGCAGCAATGTGAGATGAAGAACATAGTACAGTTTTGTACCTACCATAAATGTAGATGTTCGAAGATCCACATTGCTGCAGTCCAATTTACCCTCCCTCCTTCCCCTCTGTAGTTAGAGGCGGTTGTGTGGTTTGGGTTGTGAATATTGTGGATATTGTATATATTGTACATATGATTAGTGCAAGGGTGGTTGGTTGTTTTTTGCTGTCTTTTGGTTTTGACCTTTCTTTTTAGGGTCTTCTGACATCTGGGGCAAGAAAAGACTGAGGATATGACGTCGGTCATGCGCATTTGTACCCTGACGTCCTGATGTCAGTCTTAAGCGCCTTGACCGACGTCAGCCTAATACTTTGATATTCGGGCCGACCGAGGACAGCGGACTACCCAAGTGTAAGGACTGCAGCAATGTGGATCTTCGAACATCTACATTTATGGTAGGTACAAAACTGTACTTTTTTAGTTCAAGCTCTTAGCATTTAGCAGCATAACCCTTATTTTGTTGTGTTTGGCAATTTTCACATTGGCAATTTTTGTTGAGACCTTTCCTAAAAAAGGCACTATGGGGAAAGCAAGAGCTTTTGCCAGCAGCTGAAAGCCTAGTGACGCTAGGAGCAAACCGTCTCTGGCAAAGTGGCGAGGTTTGTCAACCATGTCATCCTAGGCTGATAGAAACTGAATCCCCTTTGAATGACACCAAAATTTAAGCCAGGTAATCATTTTTTTTTTGTTTATACTGTGGCATCATTCTAGGTGAGAATGATATGCTGTTCAAGGCTAGGGACATACCTGCGTGGGACACACACACTCAGAGCTCAGTCATGTAGTCCAGTGAGGTACGTCTCAGGTTGTTCACTCCAACATGAGCTATGACAGAGTCATAGTGATTCTTGTTGCTGAGAGATCTGAGTGCATGCATGATCTGATGAATCCTGGCACCGGACACTCACCTGACCTGACTTTCTCCTTATCTAACTTGATGAGTGGGACAGCCATGTGTCTCATTACATAGCCTCCAATGACAAGAAAATTTGTTTTTTGAGTGTTTCGCCTTAAGGGCTTGGTAGGTGAGACACTGGTGTTGCTGTGTGTCTTGGGTGCTCTGGGAACTGTGTTGGGTGTAGCACTCTTTTGTTTTGGAGGTCTCTGGTATTTTGGTAAGTTTTTTTTTGAGAACACCTCCACTTTTGTTGATTTATTGGATTAGTACTATGTGCATGAGTAGTGGTGAGTGAGTTTGACAACCTCTTCATTGTTAATGTTTTGAGTGCAAGAGAGCAGGGATTCAAGATTCGTGGTGTAAATGCATCTTTTGCACTCTGTACTAGAGTGAGTTATTAGTAGAGGGTTGTCAGTGTACATGAAGCACGTGCTACACTACTTCAGGAGACCCAAGTCAGCAAGGCTGACAGGAGAAACAAGGGTAGTCCAACTGTCCATAATGCTAGGTATAGATCAGAATGCAAGTGAAGTGTGTTGTATCTTTAAGAAGCATGTCAAAGGCTGCATTTATAAATTGCAAACACGTGCAATCCCTAGTGCCATTTTGTAAGAGCAGCTAGAGTGAGAGTATGCATGATTGCAGTTGTTAGTTTGTATATAAGCTCATAGGTCTCAACCTTTTAAGAGGCCAATGTGGAACACAGACCCTAACAATGTGTGACAAATGGTCAAAATGTGGAACACCCTATTTTCGCACTGCGCAAAATGTGCCATCACCATGGAGCATGGTAGAACATCTGTAAAATTCAATAAGAGACGCTTCTCAGATCCAAAACCTTTATTTTTATAATCTGCAGTACCATAACCACAACATAAGTAAATGAAACAGAACTTTACAAAAATAAAAATCACATTTACTTTTGTGTCTTTCGGCTTTTCCCGGTTAGGGGTCGCCACAGCGGAACTCCGGTCCGCTAATGATTGGCAGTAGATTTTTATGTACCGGCTTGCCAGGCCTGACACACAACCTTCAACGAAGGTGCGCCCATTCACGCATGTCTCCACGCAGAAGACGCTCTAGCTGAGAATCAAAATGGACAGCGTCTTACTGTGCGGCAACAACGCTACTGCAGCACCACCACCGCGGGTAATTTCCTAAATGGACATTACAAGTCAACAAATGATTTTAGGTAGACCAAGTTAAGTAGCATCCTGTCATATGTCAGATGTAGACTTGTATGCTGCTGTGGCTTTCTTGGCATCCTCTAAAACATGTTTCGGCAGCTTAACATCACAGCAGTCCGGTTCTTCGTTCATTTTAACTGCCAACAAAGAGTTCAATGTGTTTACAAGTCAGACTGACGCAGTTCAGTTTTCACTTTCCGCACCATGCTAAATGCTCTTTCACCTTGTGCATTTGAGTGTGGCAAGCAAAGTAAACTCATCATCAGCTGCTTAAAGAGTGACAGAGTCCCTTCAGTGCAAAGGTCCCTCAGAAGGTGTACCCAGTACTTTGACACACATGAGTGGGGCCCATCTACTGGGCCTGTCAGATTCCCCATGTCCTCGATCTGATATTGGGTAAACTCCTCGATTAATTGTTCAGCCTCAACATCATTTTCTCACACACCCAGATGGAAGCCAACATCCCTGACAAGTCCCGAAGAAATGTCCAATTTTTTGGCCTGATTAATAACTAATGCAGCATCTTTCAGTAAGTGATCCTAAATGGGAAACCTTTTCAGCATTTTCTGCAGCATAAAAAGCTGCAACTTTTTTGTAAAAGTTAAATTCAATGACTGTGCCTCCGATATCCCCCTCATGGCTGTTCATGTACTCTTGACTTCGCAGCCAATACACAGTTCACTATTTAGTAGAACACAGCTACTGTAATTTTAGCAGATCTTGGCTCTGCAGACAGAAAATACGAATTTAGAGCTGGCCACATGTCCAGGGTTCTGTTAATTACCTTACTAAGACTGAGCCGTCTAGTAGGTGCATGTCTAATGATCTTGAGGGGGTCAGTATCTGCGAACAAAGCACATTTCTTGCAGTTTTTGTTGTTTTTGTGACCTGGAACTTAAATGGCAGTACACATCTGATATAAGTTCTTCAACTGGTGAATGTAGTGCTTTTACAGCAGCCTTACTGCAGAGATCTGCCAAGTGGCAGAGACATCACAGAATTGTGTTTTCCAATCATTGAGGCAGCATTGTCTGAAGAAAAGCCTACACTGTTGGAAAATGGAATGTTAAATTTTGTCAGAGTGGACATTAAAGCATCAAACATTGCTTGTCCAGTTCCTGACAGACATTTTGGCATATGAAGGAACCTTATCACATTTTTGCTTGCCTTTTCATCAAGGTAACCAACAAGGATCACTAACAGTTTATCTCCCATGTCTGTGCTTTGGTCCATATACACACACAGTGGTGATTTCTGGCAGGCTGCTGCAGCATCATTCTGGTAATGAGGCCCCAGAACATCCCGTGCAATGCATGCTGCCTTTGTTGCTCCACATGTCATTTTCTGGAGAACATCTTGATCCTCTCCACACTTCATAAATTTCAGAATGTGTTCTCCTGCTACAAGTGACAAGTTGTGTTTAGCAAGGAGAACCACAAAACCAACCTCTGCCTCAACCACCTTTGTACTTGCTAAACTCTGAGGTCCAAAGAAATCCACCCTATAGCTTCCAGCTGCATGCTTGCAATTCTGCCTGTGTTTCCCACTGTTGGCATGTCATTGCAGATCATGTCGGCCCCCGTGATGGATTGTGAAATTCGTGTTGCAAGTCTTGCAGAAGGCATATTTCACTCCGCGCCTACTCATAGAAAGCCATTCAAAGGCACTTGCCCAACTTGGCTGAAAAATTGTGTATATTATCTTCTTTGGAGTGCGATCTGTATCTACATCCCTGTCCTCATTGTAATCTGGACATTCTGTACCTAGCAGGTTTGTAAAACACTGGTGTTAAACAATGGCAAAGTGCAGAAAAGAAAATTAGAAAATCTCCTTAAAAGCAAAGATGAGACAATAGGGCCATAACCTACCCATATCACTGAAGGTTTCCTGACTTTGCACCCTCTTCTCTTGCTCCGTCTCTGCTCCTTTTGTTTACTATGAAGGCCTGCATGATCAGATTATTCACTTCCTTGCTTCAACGGAACTCACTCCTCTGGTGCTCACTTGTCCACCTAACCAGTGTTGCAGAAGGGAAGAGTGACTTTCATGACATTCAGTATTCTCAAAGCACCATTGATTATATCTCAAAATCCATGCCAAGGATCAACACATCCAGCTTAACAAATGCACTTGCAACACACACACACACACACACACACACACACACACACACACACACACACACACACACACACACACACGACAATACTACTTGCATTTTATATTCACCACTTTAGATGTGTTCTACCCCTGTCGTACAGCCACTTCTGGGCCTGGCAAAGGTGCCTAAAAAGGGTATTTAAAACCAGGGGCCTCTGTACTTTTACAAGAATGTGCCATGTAAGACATCATGCCTTGGAACAGTTACGACCAAAGAATGCAAAATCAAGCTACTCTAACGTTCTACCAGAAAACAAAACCGGATACTTTAAATCATCTCATTACTATAAATAACTCACTTTTGACATCCATCCTGACATACCTCTCAACCTCTTAGTGCAAGAAATCTTGACAAAGCCCTCCCCAGTGTACTGGGGACAAGCAGCACAAAAATAGAGACACTTTAAATATTGCTCTGATAAACTTAGAAATAATGTTCTTATAAACTCATACAGTTTCTGCAAAAAATGGCAATTACTTTGAGACATACGAGGGGGGCAAGCAGCACAAACAGAGACACACTAAATATTGCTCTGATAAACTTAGAAATAATGCTCTTATAAACTCTTGGCATACAGTTTCTGCAAAAAATGGCAATTACTTTCAGAGACATACGAGGGGGACAAGCAACTCAAACACAGAGGCACTTTAAATATTGCTCTTATAAACTTGGAAAGTTGCTGGAAAAACAAGGCCTGTCTTGGCATACAGTTTCTGCAAAAAAAATGGCTATTACTTTCAGAGACGTTTGAGGGGGCCAAGCAGCACAAACACAGAGACAATTTAAATATTGCTCTTGTAAACTTGAAAGTTGCTAGAATAACAGGACCTGACTTGGCATACAGTTTCTCTAAAAAACTGGCTATTAACATTTAGAGAGGTACTAGGGGACATGCAGCACAAACCCAACGACACTTACAGGACCTGACTTGGCATACAGTTTCTCTAAAAAATGACAATTACTTTCAGAGACGTACTAGGGGGACAAGCAGCACAAACATAGACACACTTTAAATATTGTTCTTATAAACTTAGAAAGTTGCTAGAATAACAGGACCTGACTTGGCATACAGTTCCTGCAAAAAAAAATGGCAATTACTTTCAGAGACATACTAGGGGGGACAAGCAGCCCAAACAGGAACACTAAATAGTGCTCTTATAAACTTAGAAAGTTGCTACAATAACAGGATTAGTGCTAGCATACCAGTTCTCAAGCAGAGGTAACCATTGCAGCTAAAACACTTACCTCTGCCTATGTAAACAGCACCAGCAGCTCGCCTCAATGCAATCCAAAAAATCAGAGTCCACAGCACAGCAGTAGCACAAATCCACGATAAACAGATGAAACTGACGATCCCGGTTGTCCACCTCCAACAGACAGCAAATAAAACCTCAGCCTTCTAACAGACGATCCACCAAAGCCCTTCAGTTCATGGACTCCACTCCTGGCAGGCAGACTGGCTTCCAAGTCCCAAGTTGTCCCCAAACCACAGCCACTCGCTCCTTTCTTCCTGAATCCTGGTCTTTTTCCAAACAAGTTGTTTTCACAGAAAGTACAATCCCCGGTTTCTGGAAGCCATTTTCAAACCATTATTTTGGTGCGAAAAGGCTTCCCAGAACATGATTGGCCTGTATTGGGGAGCTGTCATTGGCTCCCATTCTCCTGAGAAGCTTTACTTGATTGGCTTGTAGACCACGTTTGCGATTGGCTGTAAATGGGGTCTACAAGCCAAACAAAAACTGCGGAGCACAGCCAACGCTGTCTAATGTGGAAGGACAGCGCAGCTATGCATTGGTTTGTATACAGTGATGCTGATTGGCAGTAATTGCGGTATACAGACCAATCAGAATCTGTGTAGCAGAGCCACAACTGATGTTCTTCGTGTTTCACTGTTGCAGTCATCACCTGTGGGTAATCCTTGCTGTGGTAGCCCTCGGCTGGCCCGAATACCAGAGTCAATGTTTTTTTGGGTCGACTGCTGTCGCCTGTAGTCTAACATCAGGTCGTCAGTGCTATAAAGCAAGGCAGCCGACATCATTACATCAGTCTTTCTTGCCGTGTATTCTGTAGCAGTAGTAGTTTACACGAGTGCCGTTCGGTTGCTAGCAGAAGTTGAATTTCAGCTGAAAACGTCTAAAGCTAAGTACCCCGTTGGAGATCCTTTTTTCTTGCACTAACCAATGTCTGAAAAAGTTAACAATTGTCTCGCCTGTGGAGAGCAGATCCCACACCGACACTTCCATTATTACTGCGTTACTAGTTTATGCCCAGACCACAACGTCCCCTGTTGCCGGTTCTCTGCCCTCTTTAATGCAAGAACCATTTGCCGTAGAGCTCTTTTTGTAGACCGTTATTTTCATGTTCCGTCTTTGCATTCTGATATGGCGTCTGTCAGCCAACAATCTGTGGACATTCCGAAAAAATGTAGAGATAAAGATAGAGACAGACCACATAAGGCTAAGCCTTCTGGCAGTGCTACCGCTAAGCAGGTCATCAGTTCTCCGGAATTCAGTGAGGCACTTTTGCAGCCCCTGATGCCCGATTCGATATCTACACAGGCCTCTACCCGAGACCCTTTCGGTGTCCAGTATGCCACAGAAATCTTCTTCGTCTTCCGAGTCTTAGGCTGTCTCTGCCTCAGTTGGGTCTGGAGCTGCGACGCAGGCACCAGCTTCCGAGGAGGCCTTTCACACTACCGAATCTAGACAAAAAAGTCTTCTCATCCGGCTACCATTTCTCTCAGACCGACTGATTCTCTCAGGCCTAGAAGCCAGGCCACTCCTAGGAAATCTGCTTCTAGCCACTATCTTGCTAATGCTCCACCACCCCAAGCACAAATGCTGAAAATAGCAGAGGATCTCATCTCTCTTATCCGGGGTAGTCAGGCCTCAGCTTCTTAAAGGAAAAGGCACCCTTCACCAGTTATTATGACAGAACAGGATTCTGAGGAATCTGAGTATTTAGTTTTTGAAGAGGACCAGCATCCCTTAACTGCTTATGAGGATTCAGATGAAGAGGAATCCATCCCTTCTGCCTCCCCTCCAGAGGACCTTTCCTTTGGGGAAACTCATCAGTCCCTCAGGGAACACTTCCAGTGGGATTCTCAGGACTTCCCACAGTCTAAGAAAAGACTTAGAGTGTTTCTGGACCTGCCCCAGAACAGACCCCTGGCCATCCCCCCTATTTTAGAAGTGGTGGATGATGTTTTCCATGAATCCAGCTTATCCCCTGACCCCCTCCCTCCTGCTCCCAGTAAAGCTGACAGGTACTACAGAGTACTGGATTCTCACAAATACCTGTACAGAAATCCTGCTCCAGACCCAGAGGTCATTACACAGGGACCTAAAGGAGCTAAGACTAGTTCTGACAATAATCCTCTTCCTTCTGACAAGGACTCCAGAGCTCTGGACAGATGGGGTAAAAATGTATACACCTCTGCAACCTTAGCTATCAGAGCACTCAATTGTCAGTTCCATATGTTAAAATAACACACTTTGGAGCTATAAAAACAGAAGATTGCTACCTTTCCTGACTGTGCCAATTCAAAAGAGTTAGCAGATTTACTGCACTCTGCTTGTCAAGTGGCCAAACACTCATTACAATGTGGATATGATGCCTTAGAAGCCTCTAGCCAGGGCAGCAGTGACAGGATCTGTTATTAGAAGACATTCATGGCTGAAAGAACAACCCCTCTCCCTGATCATGTCAAATGTAAACTTATTGATGCACCCCTAGATAAGGAGCACTTGTTTGGGGAAAAACCAGAAGAGGTGCTTAAAAAGATGGAAGACAAAGCAAAATCTATGCAAACAGTAAAATATTTCTTTCAGGTTCAACCTCCCAGGTTCAGCAGGAACTTTCCCTGTAAGCACTGGGCCTTCCCTGCACCTAGCAGACAGTGCCAAGGTAAGCCCCGCAGGGACAGACCATCCAGGGCCCTATCCCAGGGCCAGCAGAAAAGCAAACAATGGACCACTTCTGTCTGTAAGGCAGGGAGTTCTAAGCTAATGTTCTATAGCAAACGCTCACAATGGCAACCCCTCGCCCCTCTGCCCTCCCTCCACTCATCAGAAACTAGGAGGAAGGCTCACCGTCTTCAAAGACGATTGTCTTTCTGTAACAAAGGACCAATGGGTTTTAAAGATCATTTTTCAGGGATAGAAATTCTCTTTCAGCGAACTCCCAATTCCAAGAGGATACCCAGACTTACCTCCAAATCAGTGGGCAGAGGCATTGAAACAGGTCCAAACTCTCATATCCCAGGGGGCAGTAGAACCTGTCCCATCAGATCAAACAGGCAAAGGCTTTTATTCCAGATTGTTCCTTGTTCCCAGAAAAGAGGCACTTGGCCCCATCCTGGATCTATCCATTCTGAACACCTCCCTGGTGGTCCCCAGAATCAAAATGCTAACTTTGCAGCAGCTGCTGCCTATGCTAATTAAAAATGCCTGGCTAGTGACCCCAGTCCTAAAAGATGCCTACCTCCACATCCCCATCAGGGAATCATGCAGGAAATTCCTGCGCTTCAGAGCAAGCTCACAACACTTTCAGTTCTCTGCGCTGCCCTTTTGGCTTATCTACTGCACACAGGCTATTCATCAAATGCTTGGCCCCGGCCATAGCCTTCTGCAGACAGAGTATACAGATTTACCCTTACCTGGATGACTGCCTCATTCAAGCAGAGTGCAAAGACAAGCTGCTCCAGGACCTTCGCTTTGTCAAGTCACTCCTAACTTCCCTAGGGTTTTATTAATTTATGCTGCACAGCATGGTGGTCCCGTTCAGTTGTTTTCTTGTTTGCATATTTTGTCTGTGCTGTTTTGGACCTTCAGCACTCTTGAGTTTTGTTTTTGGATTTGCAGAAAAAAAGCTTTGCAGTGAAAACAGCAACAAAACACAATTTAAGAGGCACAATAAGGCAGGCAAATGCAATACAAACAGTGCAGGTTAGTCTACAGTGTTAAAATACAGAATTAAATAAGCAGAATACAGTAAAAAGTGCAGTAAATAGTATGTTCCTTTTTAGGAGAACATGATATCAGGCTCCTTAAGCAGGGACATGAAGGACCATCATGAATGATCTTTGAACATGAAGGTTTTCAAAGCTATCACCCTTTGGTGGGGAATGCCACAGATGGACCTTTTTGCTACCCCACAGCATCACCATAGTCTGTTGTCTACATCAGGAACCCATCTCCACAAGGTTGGGAGACAGATGCCTTCTTCTAGTGAACAGGGAAGTTCCTCTGTTCATACCATCCTCTGCTTCTAAGACTCCTGTTGAAGGTCTAAGAGGAGTATCCAAAACGTCTGCTTCTAGCTCCCTTCTGGCCAAGACAGGATTGGTTCCCCTTTCTGTTTCACCTGTTAAAGGGAAATTTCCGGAGACTGCCTCTACAACCAGACCTCCTCAGTCAATAGAAAGGGTAGCTTCTTCATCCTAATTTGACCTCCCTCAATCTAACTCTGTAGACGATAGGATTCTAATTCCTAAAAGACGTGCTTTCTCTGAAGAGGTGGTTCAGGTTCTACAGGAAGCCAGGGAACACAATACCAAAAAGTCATACACAGCCAAGTGGTAAAGATTCTTTTTTCGGTAACTTAAACACAAAATGCAATCCCCTTCTGTCAGGATTTCCCATTGCACTTCAGTACCTCTGTGAGCTACTACAATTCTGGTTTGATCTGTTCTTCAGTTAAAACCCATTTGTCTACTATTAGTTCATGCTTACCTTTGGAACCTCCACTAGTATCCAGGACAGAGGTCAAACCTTTCTTTTCTGATGGCAGTTGAAATTTGACTGCCATATATCACATGTGGTTAAAAAAATCATCAAATACTAGGTACAGTATAGAGTTTCTCGCAGACATAGCCAGAGAGGATGTATAGCCTCATCTTTCTTACTGACATCTCTTGCCTCAGTCTTCACTAAACTTTGTCTCACAACTGTCCATACTTGAGCAATGTTATAATAAAACAGCCAAATCTGCAGTAAACTATAGCAATGGAACACACCACTGCCTAGCACTCAGAATTAAACTGGTTAGAACTTACACATCACATAGCTCTTTCTCAGCTAAGTACACTAAACCGACTTCTCTATAAGCCATAAAATTGTCCAGCGTTTAACAAGTAATATGCAACTCCCCTAATAGAGTTTTACACTCTAGAGAAAAATCACTAATCATGTCATATAACATAATTGTCCATCCTAACTACAGTATTAATATTTTCTGCCCTACCTAGTTCCTTCCCTCACCCCCATGTGTTTGAATTCCTAAGCATTAATCACGTGGTTTATTTATTTTACATTTGTTAACCCAGATAGTCCGACTAGGTCAAGAACCCATTTTCAGTGGTGGCCCGGGGAGGAAAGCTCCTCAAATTAAAACATTGACAAAATGAAAAGTACAGAGATATACACACATGTTGGCGTGTAGCTTACAATAAATTACAAGGTAGACCTGTCGACATAGAGAGAGAGTTGGTATACATTTACAACAGTAGTCTTTGCAAACAATAAATAGAAATTCATACAGTTGATCTATTACAATCTTTTTAGGTAGACTGTTGGTGTACATTATGAAAGTTTATGTAGTTTGATCTGTTATCTGTCTGACAAATCCACTAATACACTATTTAAATGCCCAGTGTTCAACATTTACTAATGCATAAGCATCTTCCATACTTTAATAGTTACCTTTACTTTCATATGAATTTAATCTAATTAGCATATGTATATGTAATTGTTGATGTATATTATTTAATGTTTGTTAATGGACCAGAGACCAGATGGCTTAGTGGTTAAGTTCTTCTCCACCCATGCACAAGGTGCAAGGTTCGACCTGACCTCCGACCAATGCCTGTTTGGAGTTTTCATGTTCTCCCTGCATCTCCGTGAGGTTTCTCCCATGTCTGAAAAACATGCTGAGCATTTCCATCTCAAACTCACCAGTGATTGGAGCTGTGGGCAGCAGCACAGACTCTACATGGTGCCCTGTAGGGGAAGAGTTGTACAGCCCAACCACTTTGGGCATCTACTGTGATGCACAGTATCCTCAAGCTAGAAAAACACAGATCACAGACTGCGTGCCGTAGCAGGGTTAGCCACTCGAAGGTGAAAAATATGGCTCTAGGTGATTCGGATATATCCTTGACCAGCTATTCTGGTCTTGGCTGAAGAGTGCGTGGCTTCCAATTTAGATATACAAGTGCATATCTCGCAAGACTTGAGTGTTGGCAGGTAAATTGAGAGGGTTGTTAGTGTACATGGTGCAGTTCCTGCATTGCCTCAGTATGCCCAAGTTCACTAGGTTAATAGGAGAAAACACAGGGAACTGACCTTTAGACATGCCTGGAGGGGTGGGCATTAATAATAAGTATTGGAGCTGTTGGTAGGAACTGATAGGTCAGTATTCATAATCTCAGCCTATGCCCCACTGCAGGGTTGTGATAGTGAGGAAAAGAGTGTATTCAGACAACAGTTGCAGAACCTACTAGATAAAGCAGGATAACATGAATTGGTGTTGATAATGGGTGACTTAAATGCATATATCGGGACAGACAGAACCGGATATGAGGACTGCCAGGGTCCACATGGGTGGGGCAACAGGAATAAAGGAGGAGGAGCCATTCTAGACTTCTGTCTGGCAAATGGCTTGATAGTAGCCAACACATGGTTCAGAAAGAGAGACAGTCACAAGATCACATACAAGAGTAGTCAACATGCAACTCAGGTAGACTTCCTCCTAGTAAGGAAAAGCCACTGGGGTAGAATCCATGATTGCAAAGTCATCCCCAGTGAAACAGTCTCCCCACAGCATAAACCACTAGTTGCCACAATCAGCTGCAAGCAGTTGTCAGAGAAGGCTCTAAGGTCAACAGAGACCAGGCTGAAGACCTGGAAGTTGACTGGGGAGAAAGTACAACAGTTTAAAGAATTACTCAGGGCTCTAGCACCCCAAGAAGAGGAAGAAATAGGTGGAGTTGAAGAAGAATGGCAGCACCTAAAAACAGCATGTGTTAGGACTACAGAAAATATATGTGGCCAAGCCAGGTATGGAAATAAGGTACATAAGGAAAGCTGGTGGTGGAATGCAGAAGTCCAGGAAGTCATCAAAAGAAAGGAGGAGTGCGGGAAGAAGTGGGAGATAGAAAAAACTGACCAGGCTAGGAAGGAGTACTGGTTGGCTAACAAAGAATCTAAGAAAGAAGTTGCAGTAGCAAAGAATAGGGCATCGGAGGCACTGTACCAGTTTCTGGAAAGTGACTCAGTATGGGGGTCAAAGAAACTATATCAGGTTGCAAGGCAAAGACAAAAAGATAAAGAAGATAGTCAGACACCCTTCATAAGGGATGCCAGCAACAACTTCCTCACCAGCCAAGCGGACATCAAAGACATATGGAAGGAGTATTTCCAGCAGCTTCTGAATGAAGAAAACCCCACAGAAGCTGTATTGCCCCAGAAACAACCTATGATAAGAGAAGAGGAGCCCACCCTAGAAGAAGTAAGAACAGCACTAAGGAAGATGAAGTCAGGGAAAGCAGCAGGTTTAGATGAGGTCACAGTAGATAAAGATGCTGGGTGAGATAGGGGAGAAATGGCTCCTGAGGGTACTAATAGCTGTCCGGAGCGAAAGACGAATCCCAGATGACTGGAGAATAAGCATACACGTGCCATTGTACAAGAACAAAGGGGACATCCACAACTGTGGGAAGTACAGAGGCATCAAACTCCTATCACATTGCATGAAAGTTTTGGAGAGGGTGATTGATAAACGGATACGCAGAGTAGTAGAATGTAAAATGGGAGATGAGCAGTTTGGATTCAGATCAGGATGCAACACAATTGACCCGATGTTTGCATTGAGACAGATACTTGAGAAGAAGCTAGAGACGAGGAGAGAGTCCAGCAGGGCATTCCTAGACTTAGAGAAAGCATATGACAAGGCCCCAAGAAAGCTGATCTGGGCAGTACTGCTGTGGTTTGAAGTCCCAGAAACATTGGTAGAATTATAGCAGGCTGTGTACAAGGATCCAATGACTCAAGTATGAACAGTGTTCGGCCTCACAGAGGTGTTCAAAGTGGGAGTGGGTGTACATCAGGGTTCAGCTCTGAGCCCACTGCTTTTCATACTGGTGATGGATGGACTACATTAGCAAACAGGTTGGAGTGGAGGGATCAACAAAGCTGCTGTATGCAGATGATGTGGCAGTGCAGGCAGACTCTGAGCTAGAACTTCAACAAAGGATAGGAGAATGGAATGCAAATCTAAAGACACATGGGATGAAAATAAGCACAGATAAGATGGCGGTAATGACAGAAAATTGGGGAAATCAGAAGAAGCTGAGAATAGAGGTAGAAGGGAAGCTAATGGAACAGGTAAACAGCTTTAAGTATCGGGGAGGGGTAGTTGACGAGAAGGGTAGTCTGAATGAAGAGGTCAAAGCTAGAATCAGAGGGGCTGCAGCCAACTGGCATAGAGTATCAAGTGTAGTCTATGACAGGAGATTGTCAAAAAACTTGAAAAGTAAGGTGTACAAGACAGTGGTGCGACCAGTACTACTGTATGGTACAGAAACCTGGCCAGTAAAGGCAGAACAGTTGAAGCTAGAGGTGATGGAAATTAAGTGCCTGCGAAAGGTGGTAGGATGCACACTGTGGGACAGGCGAAGAAATGAGGACATAAGAGCAGAAGCCAAAGTAGCTCCAATTGCAGAAAAGATCCGAGAGGACAGTTTATGATGGTTTGGGCACATGTGTAGAAAAGTAGAAGACAAGCTTGGGCACGTGTAGAAAAGTAGAAGATAAGCTGGTGAGGAAGATTTGGGACAGACAGGAAGAAGGTAAGAGGAAGCGAGGACGTCCAGTGAAAGAGGTGGATGGATTGTGTGAAATAAGATCTGCGACAGTCAGGCATGAGTGTTGAATTCAATCGAGAGAGTTGGCGACAGTTAAAACGATACCCTGACCCCATGTAGAAAAATGCGAAAAAGCGGGATGATGATGATGATTTAATGTTTGTTCATACAAGCCTCTGTGTACCTGGAGAGTGTAGATATTTGTGTAGTAATGGAAACATTTTTTAAAGTCACAGAGAGTACCCCAGCAGTACAAGGTTATAATGCCTTTCACACCTTTAGACAAGCTATTTGCACAGGAGGGAAATAAAGGTGGAAGAGTGTGTATATTAAAACCAACCTCACACTCAGGCTAGTTAGTGTATCACCCACTGGAACTCATACATGTGCAAATCACCATACACAGGGTCTCGTACCATATCTTTGCAACTTATTGATCCCCCTCCATGTCCCAGGAAAACCATACTACCTATCTCAATATATTAGTCTATCTCACCGTTCAACCCATTATAATATTCGCAGGGGATCTCAACTATCCCTGTATTGACTGGGAATCCTATACTATGTCTAATACACAAGTGATGCCTAAACTTTACTACCAACATCCTGGAACAGTTGGTCCATTCTTCTACTAGTAATTCAGATATCCTTGACCTTGTACTCACAAACATGGAGTGCATTGTTCCTCACACAATGTAATGTCTTCACTCGTAAGATCTGGCCATAAGGCAGTATTACTTGAAATAAGAATTAAATCCAGGAATCAAGCAAAGCAAAAAACTTTAGGAGCTATCCCAAGGCTAACCTGTCTCTACTAAGCAATACCATGACTAAATTCCAAGCACCCCCAAACCCAGTAAACACCGTGGCATATGCTGAGCTACTTACAAAGTCTCTGTACAGCCATATTGATAACTGTGTAGACTGAGCTGTGCCCACTCGTATTAAGAATAAGGCAAACTCAAAAGACAAGCCACCCAGGTGGAATTGCAATGTCAGTTATACAATAAAAGAAAAAAAAATCATGGCCAAGCATAGGAGGAACAAAGCCATACATACTAAAAGCCCCTTGACCAATCTAAACAGGCAGCTAAGGGGTTAATTAATATTTCAAAGGCTAAATTTGAAGAAAAAATAGCTTTTAAGGCAAAGGGCAACCACAAAGCGTTATACAGCTATGTCCATAACCTCAGGAGAACTACACAACAATCGGTAGAACTTATTGTAAATAGCATCACCCACGCTGAACTGTATACTGTTTCCACCCTTTTGACTGACAGGTTCAGCAAAAAATGTAGACACAAACTAAGTATACTAAAAAATATGCCATGGCAAACTAGAACCGGAAAACAATATATAATAAACAACTCTGTAGAAAATGAAAATAAATTTAATAAGGCACCTTTTGTTCATACCATATAACGAACTTCATCAGATAAAAATCTTAAGCTAATTCACTTGTATAGTAAAATCTACATCACATGACCATTCAAACCCTCCAATTCTAAATCGAACAAGTTAATAGCCATTAATTTACAATTAACAGTCATGAATATGTAACGTGTATCACCATCATATAAAACCACATTCTTCATTTAAAATATATAGATATTAATTATGTTATATAAACTTTTATAACAATTTTATAAAAAACATTTTAATATATATTATTATATGATGGTGATACACATGTTATATATTCATGACTGTTAATTGTAAATTAATGGCTATTAATTTTGTTTGATTTAGAATTGGAGGGTTTGAATGGTCATGTGATGTAGATTTTACTATACAAGTGAATTAGTTTGTTATGATTTTTATCTGATGAAGTTCGTTATATGGTATGAACGAAAGGTGCCTTATTAAATTTATTTACATTTTCTACCGAGTTGTTTATTATATATTGTTTTCCGGTTCTGGTCTGCCGTGGCATATTTTTTAGTAGACCGGTTCAGTCCATATTTCTACCCCCACTCCCACCCGATAGTCCAAAGGAAATGCCGCATACCATAATCCCTCCAACCATTACTAGGGAACAGGTCATCAGTGCAAGTTCCAAGGCCAGAAGCACTGCATTGATGGGCCCCGATAACATCCCGGGATGTTTAATATGTAACCTGAAACATGACCTCTCTGGTCTACTTGAATCACGTTTCAGCTGGGGCTGTTAGTAAGTTTTTGTGCCCAAGGAATGGAAGATGGCTACAGTCATTCCCCTGCACAAAAGAGGTCCAACCACTGATTTGGGTAACTACAGGTCCATAAGTCTTTCCAGCCTCATATGTAAGGCCATGGAAAGAATCATCATGGACATGATAAATGAGGATGTAGGTAACTGCAAACTCTGGACTCATCACAGTTCAACTTTGTTAAAGGAAGGTCGTGCCTATTAAATCTGATGGACTTTCTTTGAGTGGATAACCAAAGTACTGGATGAAGGAAAGACTGTGCACACAGCTTACCTTGATCTGGCCAAGGCTTTTGATGCAATACTTCACTTGTGCATTATAGCCAAACTCACTAATTTAGGTATAAACCATTTTGTCACCCGCTCTATAGCTAACTGGCTCACTGATAAGGACCCAGGAGATCAAAATAGGTGAGGCCATCTCCACTAAGAGGCCAGTCACTAGTGGATTCCTCCAGGGCTCAGTATTGGGCCTGCTCCTTTTTGGCATCTATTTAATCTGTTTATCTGAAATGGAAGCAAGTACTGAAGGTTTATGGTGGACTAAGTTTGTAGATGATTGCAAGCTGGGGGTTATCATTGACTCCCCTGCAGACACTACCATTCTTCAAAAAGGTCCGGCTCTGACTAACAAGTGGTGCCAAAGCCATGGTCTTAAACTCAGTGCTAAGAAATGCATAATTGTACGCTTTGGGAAGTCAGTCATTTCTGGCAAATTATCATGTTGATAATATATCCTTAAGAGTTGACCCAGTGGCCAGGCATCTGAATACGCATGTAGATGATAGCCTTACCTTTGACCCCCACCAGGCCATAGTGGTGAGGAAATACTTTTATGTTGTGCAACTTATAAGTAAGGGCATGCCATGTAGGTCCAAACTCATTATCCCACTGTACTTAGCCCTTATCAGACCAATCATAGGGTACAGTGCTCCCTTTGATATGTACTTGACCAGGCATATGCAGAAACTAGAGTGACCTCAGAGGTTCCTTACCAAAAGAATACAAAGCATAACAAACCTGCCATATACAGAGCACCTTGAAGCCCTTTCTGTCTTCTCCGTCTCCTATAGATTGCTGAGGGGTGATCTATGCCTGGCTTACAAGGCATCTTCAAACCCCACACTTATGAATCTCCTTACATATTCGTAAGTCAGAGTACAAGAAATACAACATCTAAGGACCTGAATTTTATCTGTGACTGAAACAGAACATGCTGGAGTGAGAGATGTGTGTCCCAGAGACTGCCCATTCTATGGAACAGGCTTCCCATACATGTGAAGCTGAGTTCATCTATTACCCAGTTTAAGTGCAACTTAGACCAGTGGATGGGGAATAGGGAATTAATAATGGGCCTGGCACCAATGTTCCCTTATGGACAGTGGTAGCTTATAAATGTCTGGCCCAGGATAAAGATAAATAAGTAAAAAAATAAATAAATAAAAAAAACTACTTGTGGCTTTGGGGTACATGTGTGCAGCTGTCCTTATTTGTACCAAGCTACACATGAAGATACAGCAGTGGATCCAAGACCTCAGTTTGTATTTTTTTTTTTTTTTTGACAGGCAGCCCGGGTGAAGAGAGAATCCAAGGATATATTTAAGTCTCCCCACACAGTATTCAAACTGTGACACCTGATGCCTTAGCTGGTAACTCCTGAAGGTACAAGGACAGTCAGACCCCAGTACAGTAACCATGCATATCAGTGCCAAAGAAGTGCTCACTCTGATATATGCCGTATAGATATTCAGGGGCAACTGGAATCTGTGCACACTGACAGGGGTCACATTCAATGCCACAGTATGTGGTATATCGACACCCAAGGAAATGCCCACAATTACCAGATGTTCATCGTGTTTCACTGTTGCAGTCATTACTCTTGGGTTATCCTGCTGGCAGGCTACCCGCAGTCGGCCTGAATTCCAAAGTCCTGGTCCGGCATCGGTTGCTGTTGCCTCTTCCCTGACGTCAGTGCACCAGGTGCATAAAAGATGCAGCCGACGTAATTTTCTTCAGTCTTTCTTGCTGCGCGGTGCCCGAAGCAAAAGCAGTTCGCAAGTGCTGGTCGTCCGACTCCTGAGATTTTCAAATCCGAATTTCAGAACCGAAGTCTTCATTAAAGCTAAGTACCCTGTTGTGGAAACTTTTTTCTTGCTCCAGACCATGTCAGAAAAAGTTAACAATTGTATTTCTTGTGGGAAGCAAATACCTCATAAGGATTTTCATTCTTACTGTATTCCTTGCCTAGGCCCTGACCACGAAGTTGTTAGCTGTCGGTTTTGTGCTAGATTTAACCAACGCACTATTAAGCGTCGGTTCGATTTTGCATTTCATTACTTTGGTTGAAGATTTAACTATATAATGCCGTCGGAACAGCCAACGACCAGAGTTTACAAAAAACGCAAGGACAAGGAAAAGGATAGGCATCCGAGGTCCAAAACCGACGATGAGGCCTCCGCTAGGCCAGTCGCCGGTTCTCAGTGAGGCGCTTTCGCAGCCCCTGACGCCCGCTACCTCAGAGCCACAGGACGCTTCCGACTCCCACATGGAGCCGACTGGGCCTCTGGATACTCACGGTATTGGACACTCTGAAACCATTCCCTCAGATGGGTCTGGAGCGGCTGGTCAGGCATCGGCTTCTGAGGGTGTCTTCAGACCTACACGGTTATATGTTAAGCCAACTTCAGCTTCAAGGCAAAGACTAAAGCAGTTCTAAAGACAAAGAAACAAGTACAGCATTCTCCTACTCAGACTTCCATGCCTAAAAAACAGATGCTTAAAATGGCCGAAGACCTAATTACTTTGATCAGGGGTTCCCATCACCCTCCTGATAAGAGGCCTAGGCAAGAGACAGAATATGATTCTTCTAATCAGGTTTCAGTTTCCTCAGGTTCCTCTTCTGAACCGGGATACTCTTTTCCTCCCTATGAGGATTCTGATGCTGAAGAATCCATTCCTTCAGCTTCCCCTCCTGAGGATTATTCTTTTGGGGAAACTCTGCATACCATGAGGGAGCATTTTCACTGGGAGAGCCAATATTACTCAGAATCTAAGAAAAGGCTCAGAGACTTTCTTTTGCTACCTCAACACAGACCTCTTGCTATTCCACCTCTTCTAGACATTGTAGATGATGTATTTTCAGAGTCCGGCCTGTCTCCTGACTCTTTACCCCCTGCACCTGCTAACCCAGACAGATACTACAGGGTCCCAGACTCTCATAAATTTCTATATCAAACCCCCGCTGCTGACCTAGAAACTATATCTCAGGGTCCCAAAGGAGTCAAGGCTTCCACTGCAAAAAAACCCTGTCCCCTCTGATAGGGATTCTAGGGCACTGGACAGATAGGGGAAAAAGTTTACACTTCTGCTACCTTGGCTGTAAGGGCTTTAAATTGTCAGTTTCATATGCTTAAATATCAGCAGTACTTAATGTCACTGCTTAAACAGAAAATGTTGACAAATTCTGAATGTTCTGATAACAAGGAAATGCAGGATTTATTGCATGCAACTGAACAAGTGGGAAAGCATACTTTGCAATGTGGTTTTGATTCACTGGAGGCCTCTTGCAGGGCCGCTGTTACGGGTTCTGTCATTAGAAGACATGCTTGGTTAAAGGAACAGAATCTGCCTGATCATGTTAAAGCAAAATTATTGGATGCTCCATTGCAGCATGATACTTTGTTTGGTGTTAAGGCAGAAGAGGTGTTGAAGAAAATGGAGGATAAAGCGAAATCCATGCACACAGTTAAGGATTTCCTACAGGTACAGCCACCCAGAATTTAGCAGGAACTGCCCTACAAAGAATTGGTCCTTTCCAATGTCAGACAGGCCACAAAGAGGCAGATACAGACGTCCCAGAGGCAGATCTCAGCCCCAAGGCTCATACAGGCCTAAACAATGGGGTGCTTCTACCTTTAAAAGCGGAGAAGACAAATCACAACCATACAGGAAACAGTCCCAAAGACTTTCCTCTGCCAGATCCAAGCACTTATCTTTTGGCAGCCCCCTTAGGGGGAAAACTAGCACTTTTTTCATCAAATTGGCAAATGATTACCCAGGACAAATGGGTCTTGAACATAGTGTCCCAGGGCTACAGGTTCCATTTTCACACCCTGCCAAGGGCAAAAGGTATGCCAGACCTGCCACACAATCAGTGGGCAGAGGCACAAAAGCAAATAACATCCCTCATGGACATGAGGGCCATTCAACAAGTACCACAGCAAGAGCAGGGGCAAGGATTTTACTGAAGACTTTTCTTGGTGCCCAGAAAGGACAAAGCCTGGAGACCATTACTGGACCTGTCTATACTAAACACGTTTCTGAATGTTCCAAAATTCAAGATGTTGATTCTGCAGCAGCTACTGCCCATGCTGGGCATGAAGGCTTGGCTCGTAATTTTGGACCTAAAAGAGGCTTACCTGCATGTCCCAATCAGACTATCTTGCAGAAGATACCTCAAATTCATAGCTGGCTCAATGCGCTACCAATTCTCTGCACTGCCCTTTGCTTATCTACTGCGCCCAGGGTCTTCACAAAATGCCTGGCACCAGTAATTGCATTTTGCAGACAAAGAGGAATTCAAATATATCCTTACTTGGATGGCTGCCTTATTCAAGCAGACAACAAAGACATCCTTCTAAAGCATCTGGCGTTTGTAAAAAGATTACTAATTTGCCTAGGGTACACAGTAAATGAAAAGAAATCAAAACTAGCCCTCTCAAGAGATAATATTCCTGGGTGCAAGCTTAAATACAGCTGCCCAGAAGGCTTATCTCATGCCAGACAAACAAAGGCAACTGACTTCTTACTTCAAAAAGTTGGCAACAAAGACCCAGTTATCTGCAAGGAAAATCCTGCAGGCTTTGGGCTTCATGGCATCCTGCATTCTGCTAATTCCATACGCCAGACTGCATATGAGGAAACTACAATGGTATCAAAAAAGTGTTTGGACTCAACATTGCCACAGCCTGGAAACATTACCCTCATTCCCTGCCCGCAACAGGAGTTTCGATGGTGGGCACAGGCCTGCCACCACAACAAGGGTCTGCCATTCACTTTACCCACAGCCAGGCAGACACTAACAACGGATGCATCAGATTATGCCTGGGGGCGCACATGGCAGGAAAATGTATTCAGGGCATATGGCCCGCAAGCCAGATGCATCTTCATATCAATCAAAAAGAGATGCTAGCTGTTCAGAATGCCCTGACAGCTTTCAAGGATCTACTTCATCCAGGACAACTACTGATAAAGATGGACAATACTACAGTCATGTGGTACATAAACAAGCAGGGAGGCACACATTCCTACCCCCTCTGCAGACAAGCAATGACCTTGTGGGACACAGCATTGACTTATCAAGTTCACCTGCAAGCACAATTCCTGCCAGGAAAAATAAATACTCTGGCAGACGAACTAAGCAGAAACCTCATGGATCCCTGCGAGTGGAAACTGGATCCACAAGTCTTCAACATGATAACAAGGAAATGGGGATGCCCAGACATATATCTGTTTGCCTCTCCTCACAACTGCCAATTACAGAGATTTTGCACAAGGATTTATCACAAACAAGCATGGAAAGTGGATGCCCTATCCTTCAGCTGGAAAAACCTAACAGTATATGCCTTTCCTCCACTGCCTCTCCTTCCCAAGGTACTCCTAAAGGCCAGACAAGAGAAGCCAAAAATTATACTGATTGCCCCCGACTGGCCACGCCAGCACTGGTACCCAATCCTAAAGAGCTTGTCTCAAGGTCCAGCACGGACATTGCCTCAAACTTCTCACTTACTGACCCAACAAAACAATCAGATCCTGCACAGCCAACTCAGGACCCTAAGTCTGGCAGCATGGTGGATAATGTAGCCATTCAGAACACTCCTCTTTCAAAAGCTGTTATGGATGTTATCTTGGAGGCCAGGAGGCCCAGTACCAGAAAATCTTATGCAGAAAAATGGAAGAGATTCTGTGCTTGGAACCAGGAACAAGGCATTGACACATATGTACCAAATATTCCTCAGATTTTACAATACCTAACTGAGATGCTGGACAAAGGCCTTTCCTTTTCATCAGTTAAGATTCATGCCTCTGCCATTTCAGCCCATTACAATACGGAACCACCTATCTTTTCTTATCCTTTAATAAGGCAGTACCTCAGAGGGGCCAAAAACATCAGGCCTCTAAGGAGAGCACCATTACCTGCATGGGACCTCAATTATGTCTTGGAAAAACTCACACTGCCTCCTTTTGAGCCAGCCTCAACAGCTGATATAAAATTCTTATCCTGGAAAACAGCTCTGCCCCTAGCAATAACCTCTGCAAGACGAGTCTCGGAGTTACAGGCACTCATAGCTGTGGAACCTTTTATCATTTTTCATCCAGACAGGGTTTCTCTGAGGACAAACCCTACATTTATGCCTAGGGTGGTGTCCAGTGTGGCCCTCAACCAAACCACTCACTTGCCTACCTTTTATCCAAACCCACAGAACAAGGGTGAGAGACTTCTGCATTCTTTGGACATGCACAGACAGCTATGATTCTACTTGGACAGAACTAAAGGTTTCGGAAAGACTGAGCAACTTTTAGTGGCATATGCTGCAGGATCACAAGGAAATGCTGTCTCAAAACAGACTATTTCTAAATGGATAGGTCATTGCATTCATTTCTGCTACTCACAGCATGGCAAATCAGTGCCTAAGGGCATTATGCCACACTCTACCAGAGCAGCAGCCACTTCAGCAGTCTTCCTCAGAGGAGTACCAACCAAAGACATCTTAGAGGCTGCAACTTGGAGTTCAGTGCACGCTTTTACAAAGCACTACCACTTACCTCTCTACTCTAAATCCAGAGCAGGCTTTGCCACTGCAGTTCTGCAGGGCCTCATAGCCTCTCCTAATCCTATTTATCCCAGCCACCCATCCTCAGCTTTGGGATTCAACCCAAGAGTAATGACTGCAACAGTGAAACACGATGAACATAGTACAGTTGTGTACCTACCATAAATGTAGATGTTCGAGTGTATTCACTGTTGCAGTCCAGGTTACCCTCCCACCGTCCCCCTTTCATTTGCTGAGTTTTATCTGTACTTCTCTATTCTATACAATACAACCTATGTGGTGTATTTGCTTGTAGATGAAGGAAATGTTTACTTTAGTGCATGCATGTTTATTGGCATAATCTATTTAGCCTACCCTTTTGGGGGCACCTGACATCTGGGGCAAGAAAAACGTAAGAAAATGGCTTCGGCTGCATCTTTTATACACCTGGCGCACTGATGTCAGGGAAGAGGCGACAGCAACCAACGCCGGACCAGGACTTTGGAATTCAGGCCCGACTGCAGGTAGCCTGCCAGCAGGATAACCCAAGAGTAATGACTGCAACAGTGAATACACTCGAGCATCTACATTTATGGTAGGTACACAACTGTACTTTTTGCAGACTAGCCATGAAGGTATAGCACATGGTGTTACAGTTTTGCTGTTTTTTTGTCCTGTTTTTGCAGTTGTATGAGTTTTCACAACACTTTTAATTTTGCATTACTCTGTGTATAACTTTTCCTGTACCTGTCTGCTTTGTACTGGCTGCTCCTAACATTGAATGTAAGCTTTAGCAATGTATTTATATGCTGTGTTTTGATTTTTGTACTTTACATCCAGTTATATAAAAGCATATAATCTCAGATACTGTATTTGATTGTAACTGTAGAGCTTTCTACCCTAGGCCACTGCTGAAAATGAGTTAATAACTCATACTTCCCAGTAAACAAATGTAAAAATAAAGCCATGTACATTTCTTCAGGAGGCAACCAGTGAGCCAGCTTAAGCAACTCCACAGTAAACTCCCCATGAATGGGCTTTGGACTGCAAAACCTTCAGATACTAGTGCAGTCCTAGGAAGCCTCTTGGGTAAATTTGTTTGCATCTTCTAAAACTGCCAGTTCAGAATTTTTTCTCCAGGCATTTGTAATAGGAAGTCTGAATCAGTCACCTCTGTAGCCTAGGGCAAGGGACTACTTTATGCCTTCCATCCTGTGTGTCTCATAGCAAACGTGCTGGTGAAGGACATGGGGGGGATGGCTGCCCACATTGTAATAGCTCCTTTCTGGCATAGACAAACTTGGTTTTACATTTTTCTTCAGGTTTAAATAGGAAAACCCATTACTTTGCCCAAACGTTGCACCCTTTCAATTTAGCAAGTGGGTACGTGAGTTTATCCAAATGTAGTCAGTCACAGTCTGCTTGGAGAATAGGTTCCCTAATCCCTGACTGGAAAAAACTACAAATCACATATTCATTGATCCTGATAGAAAAGAAGAAACTTGTCACTTGAAAAATTTGCTTAGGAAAGTAGAAACAATTTTTATGCATGTTAAGATAACTAGAGTGACCCTTCAGTAGCCTTTAGTACAAGTTCTTAGCTGCCAGAGTTCTCTGTTTTCTTTAGGCTTATTTTATGCTTCCAGTAAGGTCCCCCTATCCAGCTATCTCAGCATGTCTGCTTGTAGAGCCACCTTTGGTTACCCTTCTTCTAGCCAAACAGTTTCTCAGGGATAGCCTTCATTTAAGGCCACCCAAGAAGCCAACGTCATTTGCTTGAGACTTAAATTTTCTGCTGATAAAATTAACTCAACAGTCTTTTGAGCCAACTGCAGTTTGTGTTATAAAATTCTTTCCCAGAAGAACATTTTTCTTTATGGTTATTACGTATGCTAGGAGGGTCTTTGAATTTCAAGCTATGTGAATTGAGCATTATGCAGGCTTTCGTCAGAACATTTCTTCAGAATAAGCCCATCTTTGCTGCCTAATGTTGTATCTAGTATGTCTCTAAATCAGTTTGTACAACTTCCAGTGTTCTTCCTGAAAGCTCCAAGGAAAGGGAAATGACTGTTAAACTTTTAAGTATATAGACTGTTGAGTTTTGTTGGCATGGACCTAGACTGGATATAGTTTGATGCTCATTGTTTAATTCTCAATTGCAGTAATAACTGTTAGGACTTCTTGCATTGGTTTACTGCTTGTCCCCGTTTACATAGGACAGTACGTCTTTGGGCAGCTGTGTCCTGTCAAAAATCATGGCAAATGTCCTGAGATTTTTAGGACAAAAAATATTTTACAGCTTTCTTTGAATAGCCTCATAAAATTATTTTGTATCTGAACTGTTTTAATATATGAAGCAACAGAAGAAACACAAATTCTGCAATGGTGATCTGTTATTTTGGTAAAATCTAGTCTTTTGAACTAGATATGGGCATGTTTTTGCTTACAAAATTTCACATTTTGTAGCAAATGTCCCACTCTGAACATTTGAAAAGGTAGCAACCCTATTCTTGGCACATAATCTAGGACAAAACCTAGGCAGTAATTTTCTCGATCAAGACATTCAAGCCCATTTGGCAACAGGGAATTGTGTATATCCCCAGGCAGCACCACAGTGATATGGTATAACAATAAACAGAGATGATCCCATTTGTATCTGACATGGCCAAGGGGTTAAGATTGACCCTCAAGGATTCATACATCCCATCTCAGGAGAGCTTATTAGCAAACCAGCTGAGCAAGACAGAATGGATGCTAAACTGGGGGATACCAACAGTAGAGGCTGAGACACGTCTGTTTCTCTACATTTTCCCTCCAGTACATTTATTGTCCAGGATAATGCCAAAATGCTAATCATAGCTTCATGTTATTTTGCTCGGGTATCACTGGTTCTCCCTTCTACTTAGTGTACTAATGATAGAGTCAACATTGTTGCCTCAGATTGTGGATCTCTTGACACAAAACAAAGATCAGTAATGTACTCTGACCTGAGAACCATAAAGGTGTCAGCATAAATGATCTTGCACTCATTCCCTTTAGCCATATGTTTTCAGAGGATATGGTCTGCAGTCTAAGGGAAGCTATGAACATTGGATACTAGAAAACCATAACTAGCTAAATGGAAAGAAATTCCCTTAGATGCTAAAGCAGTGGTCAGAAACAATCTGCAGCTTGTGTGTCCTTAACACTTAGGCCATTATAAAACAGGGTCATATTATACTTTTGCAAAGGTACACGTTTCACAAGTGTCAGCTTGTTTGCCTTTATCTCCCACTCTCTTCCTTGTTGCCAATAAATCAGATTCTCGAGAGTGTCCTGCACTTGAGGCCTCCTTTGAGGACACTTACCCCACCATGGTACTTTATTTGCATTCTGGAGTAACTAATCCAGATGCTTCTGCTCTCCTCTACTCTTGATATTTAACCTGGAAAACTGCCCTGCTGATGCCAGTTACATCTGCTCGAAGGATTTCAAATTTAAAGGCTCTCATTTGCACAGAACTATTACTCATCTTCCTCAGGGATTGAGTCACCTTGCATACTAACCTTACTTTCTTGCAAAATGTTGTAATACAAGTATCAAATCAAGCTATTTTCCTTCATTCTGTTGGATGGTGCAGTGGTAGTGTTGTCACCTTAGAGCAAGAGGTTCTCCAGTTCGATTCTCGGCCGGGGTGCCTTCTGTGCAGAGTCTGTATCTCCTCCCTGCATTTGTGTTTCCTCTGGGTGCTCCAGTTTCCTCCCACATTACAAAGACATGCATTTGGAGCATTTCTCCCCAGGAGTACAGTGAAAATTGGCTTGGTTCCAAGTCGATCTTTCCCAGTAAACAAATGTTAAATAAGTAATAAATAGTCACCCCAGAACAAGGAGGGAAATAATTTTACATTCCTTGAATGTGACTAGGCAACTGGGATTTTACTTGGACAGGGTAAACGAAAGAAAACTTGAAAAACTGTTCATTTGCGAAGTCATGGAAGAGAAGCCTGTTTGCACACACACCATATTCAAAGGGCTAGCACAATGTATTTACTTCTGTTACTCCTTTCATGGCAAAATTGTGTTTGGACCCTAAGGCAACTGCAGTCACCACTGCATTCCTGGAGAGGGGGGGGGGCACTATGTGGTCATCTCTGCACAACTTTTCAGGTACTAATCTGGACATCACATCTCTAGGGACAGCCACACAGTGGTCCATAAGCCTTGAAAAATCTTCCCAAGCATCATTACTGCAGTAATGAAGTAAACAATAAGTACAGTTCTGTTAGGAACGTACTGAACTGTAGATTTTGTTTTATTGTTGCAGTACCAATTCCCTCCTTCCCTCTTCTTTCTTATCTTTGGCCATCCTTGGCTTGGGGACTTCAATCACCCTTCCTCCTCTGTTTACCCTAACACGATGCCTTCCCTCCTCAAGTTGGCCTATAATTATGAAGAGGCAGTTTAGGGGTCTCATGGGTGGACTGCCTTCATGGGGATTACTTCCACTAGGACATTCAGTATTTGGCTTTAGACCATTATTGCCAGGGCAAGAAAAAAATATAGATCTGTGATGTCTAGGTGGTAAGGGGGTCTATCCGGAGGGGGAAGAATGCTAAGATCTAGAAGTCATGCCAGCCACTAGGCTTTCTATGAGGTCCAGAGAGGAGTTATTGCAACAGTGAACATACTCACATCTACAATTAGGATAGGTACCTAACACAAGTATACTTTTTCTTCTCATGGAAAACTATCCTGTTGGCGGCTGTTATGCAAATTTCAGAAATCTTTCTAGCCTAAGTATTTGTGTAAAACCTCTTTATCTTGTTTTCCATGAATATGGTGTCCTGAGTAAAGTTTCGTTGCTAAGCTGACTTGAACCTGTGGCTGTGTCTTGCTGATTTAAGGGGATGGACAGAAACCACTCAGATCTATCATTTATGGCAAATGTGTAACCTTTGTGTCTGCATCATCAGCCTCCATTTACTGATGCTGCTACCATAGGGCTTCCAAATCATTGTTTGGATATGAGAAATACCTGCTGACACATTGTTATGGGGGAACAGCTGAGCAGGTGCATTTTCTCTAAGTATTCTGCACTTGTGTGTTAAGAACTTTTGTTTGGTCTTTTCTCTGTCTCAAGAAGCATCACCACAGTGCTGGTGGTGGCAGGAGTGTTGCAGCAGAATCTCCTGGTGTTCCTGTACATTAATAACTTAATTGGGTGGTGCTGTCAGCAAGCTTCCTTTGCTGTTGCTCTTGCTGAACTCATGAGCCACTTGCATTTGGCTCTCTTGCCTTTAACAAGAGAGGAGTTAGAAAGCTGACTTTCTGGATTGTAATGCAAAGGTATTTTGTGGCCGTGATGCTTCTGCAGTTGCTCCCTCTCTGATGGCTGTTGTTGTTTTCATCATCTATTTAACATCCTAACACGTTAGTGATTTCACTGGATGGTGTGATACTGTGAGCTGTGGCATCAACATTCCCTCTTTTATTTGTTTGTTCTTTTCAATGCTTTCATTGTTCATGGATTTGGTCTCCTGTTTTAACATTTTGGAGGGAGTATTTCTATTCCTATCAATTCAAATCCAATGTCCAGTGAAGGATGTATCACTGAGGGATCAAGGTGAGCAGTTTTGAGCAGCCTTAGTCCAGTGAATTTAATCACTTAGGAAGCAGTTGCAAATCAGCTTGCTAGAGTTATAGAAAGTTCTGCAGGCCTTGCATGGTCTTGTGATGTCAAAGTCCTGTTTGTGAGGTTGAAAGGCTAAGTTACCATCTGGTATGTGAACAGGCAAGGGGGTATACTTCTTACATCATAGGTAGAAAATATTGTGAATTTAATATTGGGCCATCACTGGGGAGATCTAAGAGAATGAAGTGTCACCACAGAGAGGACACCATAAACCACACCACCAGTCATGTGGACTAACATTGGAGTCTTCCCAAGTTTGTTGTGACAGGAGCTTAGGAAGTGATGGATGTTCTTACTTCCACATGTTCAAACCACAAACTGAAGGCATGAGAACTAAAGGAGATGTGGTGTGTCAATGTTCATTAAAGATAAATACACCTCTAGATTGGTTAAACAGCATGGTTCCCTTGAATTACTTCAGTTGCAATTGACTGTAGGTAAGACCCCTCTTCAGGTCATTGTTAGTTATAGGACCCCCTCCATGAATCAGGACATCCACTCAGCCTACTTGGATCTACTTGAGTGGTTTCTGGCTGACTAAATTTGCAGATGATTGCAAATTAGGAGCGGTCATTGAATCTCACATTGAGACAAATGTTCACCAGAAGGGGCTGACACAGTCAAACAACTGGTATCAGAGCCATGGACTAAAAATAAATGTTAAAAATGCATAATAGTTTCCTTTGGGCAGTCATCCATCCCTGGTAACTGTCATGTTGACAGCACACCCCGTAGAGTTGACCCAGTAGTCAGGGACTTAGGGACACAAATAGTAATCTAGGCTTTGGCCATCACGTTTCTACAGTGGTGAGGAAATCATTTTATGTTGCGCAACTTATAAACAAAGGTATGGCATCCAAGTCCAAGGAAGTCATTGTTCCACTGTATTCGGCATTCTTCAGACCTATCATTGAGTACAGTGCCCCCTTTGGGTATGTACCTAACCAAGTATATCCAACAAATGGAACGTCCACAGAAGTTCCTCACTAAAAGAATACAGGGTGTAAGTAAAATGTCCTATGCAGACCACCTCAAGGCCCTATCACTGTATTCTGGCTCCTACAGACTTTTGAGGGGAGATCTATACCTGACATACAGGGCATTGTCAAACCTCACTCTGGACCTCCTGCATATCCACAAAACAAACACCACCAGAATTACCCTTTCTAAAAACGTAAACCTTGCCTGTGATATAAATAGGACCTGCTGGAGAGATAGGTATGTATCCCAGAGACTACCCCATCTATGTAACAGGTTCTCCCCATCCATGTGAAGCAGAGTTCCTCCCTAACCCAATTCAAGTACAACTTAGGAAATTCGATGGGAAAATGGAAATTCATCCCTGGCTTGGCACCAATGTCTCTAATGGACACGGGTAACTTGTAAATGGTTCATCTCCCAGGCCCATGCTTACGCTTATCAAGGGTATCAGAACTTGTCAGAAATTTAGGATGCATAGCTAGGCTTAAAAAGGGCCTTGTGGTCGTTAGCCTAGTAAACACCTCTGAACCTATATTGCTCATCTCATAAGTAAGGGCATTGCCTCCAGAAAAAGAGGTTATAACCCCCTTCTACTCTTCCTTCATCAGGCCAATAATAAAGTACAATGTTCCTTTTGGTATGTTTGTTTCCAAACACCTGCAGCAATTGGAGAGACCACAAAGGTTCCTTATGAAGAAAAATCAGGTTTTTCAAGATCTGTCTTTTGCGGACAGACTGAAATTATTGTCACTTTACTCTGTGTCATACAGACTGCTCAGAGGTGACCTGTGTGTTGCATATAGAGCAATCTCTGACCCAGCTTTGATGGAAATGCTGCACATTCACAAGTCAAATGGCACACTGGTCACTTGCTCAAAGGATCTTAACCTGCTGTGTGACATGAACAAAACTTGCTAGAGAGACAGATTTATCTCACAGAAGTTGCCCCACCTTTGGAATCCGCTTCCTGTTCATGTTAATCAAAGCCCCTCGGCCCTATTTAAGCACAATTTGGACGATTGGAATGGTAACCAGAAATTCACCCCAGAGGATCCACCTGTGTCCCTCTTGGACACGGGAAATAGGTGCTGATTTTAGTGTCGTCTTGAACCAGGCACCCTTCAGAACAAGGGTTGAACTTGGCTAGGCTTGTAAGGGCCCCTGAGGCCTTTAGCCTAGTAACATCCTATGAAGGGAATACTTCCATATGCCTTTCCCTTCCCTCTAATCCCTTGTATGTTGAGAAAGCTGAGAGCAGAAAGGATACAGCTCACATCTTCAACATGGAGGCGCTGATTCTAGGCCTTTTATATTCTTTATTCGTCAAGATGATTATACCCCAAACAGTATGTCTGGCAGTCAGTCCCATTTCAGACCTTTGCTCTTTCATTAGCTCTTTTTCCCCTCAGTCATTCCATTTAAAATCTGGTGTTTACAAGCTATTGGAAAAACTTTATACATGTTTACTGATAAATTAAAGGGCTTCTCCATTTATGCAGCAATGCATGATGTTTATCCCCCTTAAATTTACTCCATTGCCTTACTTCTCAACCATCTTGTTTTGTCTGGGTAATAGTTATTTCAAGGTTGCATTACATGTTTTTGCCATGTCTGGGCATCGTGAACTTCTGGAAGACAGGACTGGTTTGGCTGGGGCTAGACTGGGGGGGGGGGTATAATGAGATTTCCCCCTTCTGTCTTAGAAGGATAAACCCTTCTTTTCCACGGGCCTTCATTTCATAACTGACATGCTTACCTGCCCTCCCCCTTTGAGCTGGGGGATGTTTGGCATGAAGTTCTTTTGGAAGTACCTATCCCAGAAAAGACCTGGCTTCTTGTAGGGCTAGTTGTCATTTCCTGCTAAAGGTAGCATCTGAACTGTTTGCCAGAAATAATTTGTTTCCTTTTTGGGACAGAACCTATGGGAGAATAAGGGGGGGGGGTCTGCACAGCTTAGATATTCAGTTTTACCTTTATGAGTTGCATGAGTTTAGGATGATGTGACAGTTATCTTGCCTTAGATATGGAAGATGTGGCAGTTTCCAGAAAAATACTGTCCAGATGGATTGACAGTTGCATTGTGTTTTGTTGCCACATGTCATCTAAGTAGCTATTAGCGGATGCTGCCAAGCATCATTCATCAAGGTTGTGGCTTCTGGTGTCAGGAACATATCTAGGGAGGCATTCGCACCATGGCCCCTTGTTTAGTATACAGGTTTACCAGATGTAATCTGCGTCTCCATTCTGGGAGTAGTTTATCCTTTAGTGTTTGTTGCACTGAAGAATTTTGTGTCCTTTCAGACACTCCAGTAGCTCCTGCCTTGCTTTTCTTTAGGGGCCTGAGGAAGATGTTATGGTTTTCCTTAATTACATACTAACTGCCTGTAGTCCATCAAACTAAGATATGCGGTAAGTGTCTGCTGTGTTAGTTGGTCTTTGAGAAGGCCTTCTCCCGTGGATCACTTTCATCCCCTCCATTTTCTCATGTTAGGCAGTCATCTTTGGCTGTCTGTAGCAAGAGTTGCAGCTTTTGAGTGGTACAAGTTTATAATTGATTTTATTTTGCTTAAAGGAGGAACTCTGTTGTGTCATGAGGGTCAGGATCTTGAGGCTCATGGAACCAGGTGCATCTTATGTAGCATACAGCAAATGCTGACGGGAGTAGCTCAAGAGCAGGTCCTGGTTCAGGATGGAGTGAACCTTAGCTTCTATCCGGACGTTCCAAAGTTTTCACATTAGATCCCTTCAAATCTTCGGGAATGTTACCTTGAATCAGTATTAATTTAAAGAAGCTTTATTTAGTTTAGTGCTTTCGTCTTACAGACTTCCTCAGATCACAAAAAATGTCATCTTTTCTTCCATCATGTCCTGGCATCAGACCATGTTCTCTAAGGAACCAGAGTATGTCTCATTGGTAATGGCCCTCATTTACCTCTGACAAGTAGTGAAACATTTGGACTACTTCAGGTACCTGCTGATGTTCCAGGAACTGTTGGGACTGTACCATTTCTGTGGTACAAAGAAAAGGAGTTCTTGTACTTTGTGGACAGCTTAGAGTGCTGCATGTAGGGCAGCTAGAACTGCCATCCTTTTTCATGGACAGGCTTAATGCAACTTAGACATTTGAATGGTAAAAAAAAACTCTCCATGAGGGCTTTTGCACATAATAGTCTTTTTGTCTGATCACTGCTATTATTTGTGCATTATCTCCTTGGTCTTCTGCCCATGTTGTCACAAGGCTGTACAGATAATAAACATTAGTTAAGAACTGCACAGTGAAAAGCATATAGTCCTCTGCTGCACCTCCTTGATTGTTTTTTTTTCCAGATTATTCTCAGCAGTGTTCTGTCAAGCAAATACATATGTTTCAAGAGCCACATCAGAAAGAGTACAGATTTGTGAGTCTGTCAGAACTGTAAAGTTTCAAGTGCAACTCTTCCTTCAGACATGCTGTGTTACCACTCCTTTTATACTTTGTTCTGCATTGCTGAGCCAGCTTCCTTCTTTCCTTGAACATGTTACTGGAATGATTGTATAATTTCATCTGCAGCTTTTTGAATATACAGCTGTTGTGTAGAGAATGCTTTTGCACTTTCAAGTGGAAGGTTGCATCACTGTTTAATTGAAAATAACTTTATTTGGGAGGAGTGATCATCAGCACTTGACCCAGAATGGCAGAGCTCTTGCTAATGGTTTGATAGTCTGCTGTGGGCCACTGGACTGTCAGCTCCAGTTTCAGTCCATGGTGCTGGAGGACAAGTCAGGGGATGAGGTACTGATGGATTTGTCAGCATTTCTCTGGGGAAGGACGTCTTGCTTCTACACTAACCCTCAGGCAATACAGGATTTCACCTGCAGATGACACTGAAAAAAATGCTAAAACAGTCTTCTGTAGCTTATTATATGCTGTAGTTCACATTAGCAATCACTTGCTTACATTACATAATTCTATGTTGAGGGATGAGTAGCAGAAGCAGAATACCTATTTGTACGGTATGACAGCTGTGGGTATCATAGTGTTCATCTGCTGCCTGTTGGCATGGAGTAAATGAGCATTGCTGGACAACAAGCAAGTCCCTTGGTACAGTATATTTAATGTGGGGAGTAAAACCCTGCTTGATAGTATTGCTGCCTTATCTGTTGAAGCTCTGCTCTTATGGTGAGTAGTGTAACTCACTTATCTTGCGCCTTCCATTGTCTTGTTACATTGTCCCATGTACTTTGTAAATGTCCTTTTGCAGAGACTGTGTGCTTAAGTGTTGCTTAGATTACTGAAGTTAATCCATGGAAATAAAGTAAAAGTTATCAATCTTTATTTTCCTCAATTTTTTTTCTGATTTAGTTTGCCCGACAGTTCAGTAGAAATGAGCCCCTTACATTTGACTGGCTATGCCGACATGTGAATTGGCCAATGGTACCCCCAGCGAATATCAAGGATTTGATTCATCTGGAAGCAGTTCATGATGTACTTGACCTGTATCTGTGGTTAAGGTATGTGTGTATGTTGTGTATTGCTGCTTTATAGCTGTTCTTGCAGATATCCTTTAATCTGAAGTAGTTACTTAATTTGCTCTGCAACCTGTGGGTATCGGATCCGAGCCGGCAGCTTTCCAAGCTACAAGATCCGAGCTCCTAGCTCCTCCCCCTACCCATAATCCCCTGCTATGTGCTACATTACCTCAGATCGTTTTTTGCCGCGGCTGAAGCAGCTACTTTTGAAGAGCTCCTTGGCTTTTTGGTGAGACTGAACCTTTTTCTTCTTTGTAAAAAAAAAAAAAAAAAAAAAAAATCTTTTCTTGTGTGAGTATTTAGTTTTCTTGGGTTAGTTAGCAAAAGTGTAGTTAGTTAGGTACCTTTGTTCCCCTTTTCTAACTAGTTTGTTTCTGTTAGTTCCCGCCTTTCACCCTCCCCCCTCTTAGTGTTTGGGTGTGTTTTTTGGTGTGAGTGGTGTTATGGCTGAAGGGCCTAAGGCGGTGTTCTCAAAGTGTACTGAGTCTGGCCATAAGCTTTCGCCGGCAGATGGCCACACTCAGTGCGTTTTATGCTTGGGGGCGGCCCATTTCTCATCGGCCTGCACAGTCTGCGCGCTTTTAATCCTCGGAAGATAGGGGGGGGAGAACAAAAGAACAAGCTGATCAGCTTGTTGCCTCAGGAATCAGCTTCTTCTTCCTCCCCCTCTCAGGCACAGGCTGTCTCCACAGCCCTCGTGCCTTCTGGGCCCCTGACTCAACCTGGGACTCAACCTTCCTCTTTGGGTTTGAGTTCGGGGGATTCAGGTACCTCCACTACAGTGGAAAAAAGGCACAAAGACAAGGGACATAAGTCCCACAAAAGGCGGGCTGAGACTCAACCCTCAGTCCCGCCGTCTAAGCTAAGTCTCCCTCAAGGGGCTACGGATCCTCCCCCTCTTGGCTCCGTTCACCTCATTTTTCTCCGGAGCTGGAGGAGGAGGATCGGTCTCCCTCGAGGTCTTCGAGGTGACCCTCCCGGCCCGCCTCGATGACTTCTTCAAGATCAACAAGAAGCCTCACTGAAGCAGATATGGATCGGATGATGCGCCAATTCATCCAGACCCAAATGCAGATGGGGGTGCTCTTGCCTTCCCCCCTCTGGGGGTGAGCACGGCCCCCATATTTGCTCCGATTACTCCTTCTCCGACCCGTTTTCGGGTCTTGGAGTTATCGGATCCGGGCCCTTTCAGAACCGGGGATTCGTCGGCGCCGATAGCTCCAGTCGCTTCGCCGACTGTGCCTTCGAGTCTGTCGGATCTGAGCTCTCGGGGCCGAGGGCTGAGCATCGGATCCGGGGGAGCTGGTGTGTCTTCGGCTCCGTTGGGTTCGGAGCACACCTCTCTCTCTCGGCTCCGGATGCATAGGCTTCGACCCCGATCCCTACCTCGGAGCCGAGGAGATTGCTCTAGGAGCCTGGCGAGAGTAGCTCTCCTTCGGCTTTTGAGGTTGTGGAGAGGGTACTGTCAAGGACCTCCAGGTCACTGGTCCGGGCGTCGGATCCTCCCGTACTCCCGCTGCATGTGGGTCTATCCTCCATCATCCGACCATCGGGACAGCCTGCCCAAGCCCTCCAGTTGGTTCCTTTAGAGGAACAGGGCCCCGTTGACGAGCCCTCTTTGGACAGTCCCACCGAGGAGGTCCCTCGAAAGTGTCGGTGCAGGAGGAGGCACCTGGACTCCCCCGAGTCCGTCACAACCGACACGGATTTAGATGAAGGGGAAGGTTCCCCAAGTTCACCCCCCGAGGATGTCTCCTTCGGAGACATCATGGAAATGTTGCGTATTAGAGGGGGGTGGTCTGCCCAAAAACCTTCCACAGATGAATCCGTGTTCCTGGATGCGTTTGAGGCAGGCCCTTCTACCTCCTGGGTGTCCCCCCCGGCTGACCCCCTGGTAGACCTCATTACTACCAGGGCGTGGAAGGAGCCCAACACCGTGGAGCCTATCCCGAAGTGACCCGACAAGATCCTTAGCCCCCCAGTGGATAGATTGTCTTGGGCCAAGGGAACCCCAGTGGATGCCATGCTGGTGGCGGCTGCCACCAAGAGAGAACTCGCACAGGAGAGTTCTTCGGTTCACCCGCCAGATAAGGAATCTTGAGCATTGGACCGCATTGGGAAGCGGATGTTTAGTTCAGCGACCTTTTCCGTAAGGACGCTTAACTACATGGCACATACCATTAGGCTGCAACGAGACTTAATTAAGGAATACGCTGCAGCCCCCCCGGAGTCCATGTCGGTCGAGGACAAAAACATTTTCTCGACTCGTATGGCCACTCTAAAGTCCATCTCTAACACGTCCATGCGTCTACTCTCCCATGCCACGGAGGGAGCCACTAGGGCCAGCGGAGCCGGGGTCATCTTGCGACGTCACTCCTGGCTCCGTCTTTGCGATTTCGCGGATCCCTTCAAGGCGTCCTTCGCGAATGCACCCTTTGACGGATCTTCGCTCTTCGGCAAGACCGTTCACGAGACACTGGTCCAAAGTGAGAAGGATGGGAAGACGCTGTCTGCCATCGGGGTCCGCTTCTCTAATCCCCAACAATCCTTTTCTAGGAATCAGAGGGGACAAAAGAAGCTGTGGTTCCGTAAGTCCCAGCAATCCCATCCGGCTTCGGACACCTCGTCCTCTAGAGGCAGAGGAGGACGCCGGCCCAGAGGCAGAGGAGGACCGCGTAACTTCGGGTCCAGGGAACCTTTCCCGGATAGACCCGCTCAGCAGCCCTGAGGGCTTACCCGGCTGTCCCTCTCTGGAGGCAGTCGGGGGGCGGTTGTCGGAGCACCTGTCAAACTGGGAGTCCATTACGACAGATCGATGGGTGCTCCGCATCATATCCAGAGGTTATACCATCCCCTTCATAAACCACTCTCCCTCGACCAGACACTTGCCCGATGTTCCACCCGATCAAAGGGAGGCAGCAGCTTCAGAAGTCCTGAAGTTGCTAGGAAAAAAGAGCCTTCCAGCCCGTCCCCCCAGACCAGTCCGGATCGGGTTATTACTCCAGGTTCTTTTTAGTGCCAAAAAAGACAGGGGACCTCAGACCCATTCTAGACCTCTCCGCTTTGAACCTGTTCATTCCCAAAGAAAAGTTCCGGATGGTCACCCTCCAATCTATTCTCCCCCTTCTGCGGCAGAACGACTGGATGTGCTCGATAGACCTCAAGGATGCATACTACCACATCTTGATGGACAGACGATCCAGAAGGTTTCTCCGCTTCCGGCTGGGAGCCAGTCATTACCAGTTCAGGGTTCTCCCGTTCAGCCTCACCTCAGCCCCCAGGGTGTTCACCAAAGTCATGGCAGTGGTTGCAGCCCACCTGAGACTTCAGGGCATTCAGGTCTTCCTGTACCTAGACGACTGGCTCCTTATCGCCACCAACAGGCATCAGCTCTGCCTGGCAAGAGATTATGCTCTGACCCTTGCCCAGAGCTTAGGCATCTCTGTAAACCTCCAGAAATCCTCTCTTTGCCCCGTACAGGTCCTGGAGTTCATAGGGGCCAAGTTAGATGCCCGCATTTCTCGAGCAATGCTAACTGCGGACAGGATAAACAGCTTGTCGTGTCAGGTGCTAATTCTTCTTCAAAGCCCGGCCCCAAAGGCGGAATTAGTTCTGAGGGCACTAGGATCTATGGCAGCAGTGATCACTCTCGCCCTTCACGCGCGTCTGCGAATGAGGATTCTGCAGTGGACCCTTCAAGTTCAGTGGTCCCTGCTACTCCATCCGTTGAATACCCCGATTCCCCTAAGCAGAGTTTGCAGGCACTCCCTTCTTTGGTGGCTCCACGCCCCAGAGCTAAAGGAAGGGAGGCCTTTTGTTGTCCCTCCCCCCCAATCCAAGCTGACCACGGACGCCTCTCACCTCGGGTGGGGGGGCATTGTTCGGGCAGAACCGTCCAAGGCACGTGGACTCCCCTGGAGACCGCTTTGCATATCAATGTCCTAGAGATGAGGGCGGTGCTTCTAGCGTTGCAAGCTCTTCACAACCTTCTACCTCTGGGGACTATTGCAATCCAGACAGACAACATGTCAGTGGTCTGGTACATAAACAAGCAAGGAGGAACCAGGTCCTACCCACTTTGCCGGGAGGCTATGAGAGTGTGGGAATGGGCGATATCCACCAACTGCTTTCTGGTAGCAATGCACATTCCGGATTGGTCCAACATTTTGGCGGACAAACTGAGCAGAGTGATTCTCACTTCGTACGAGTGGTCTCTCAATCCATCAGTTGCGAAGCAGATCTTCCGCAAATGGGGTTGGCCTTGCTGCGATCTTTTTGCTTCTCCCTTAAACACAAAATGCAGCGAGTACTTCGCAATACTTCCCCCCGAAGGGGGGAATCCCAGAGATGCTCTAGTCCATGCTTGGCCATCCGGTCTACTGTATGCCTATCCACCCCTTCCGCTCATGACCAATTTCATACAGAAAGCCCGTCGGTTGGGGAGCAGAGTTATCCTCATAGCCCCATTCTGGCCTCGCCAGATCTGGTTCCCGTACCTGCGGTCTCGCAGTGTATCTCCGCCATGGATACTGGATCCCATTCCAGACCTGATTTCACATCCGGCGGGATTACAAACCCCGAACCTGGTGAACCTCAAGCTTGCGGCTTGGTTGCTCCAGTTCCACTGATGGCTAGGACTCCCAGTATCTCATCTCCTGTTGAGGCCATTCTAGTCGCAGCACATAAGCCGACTACTAGGAAGATTTACTACAGCAAATGGAAACGCTTCTCTGTCTGGGCCAAAGATAGAGGCCTGGATCCATTTACAGTTCCTATTCCTACTATTCTAGACTTCCTGTCTCTGATATTCAGACACTCCTGGGATTTTGGCTACTGGCCAAGGCTTTTGTCACCCCCATAGTGCTTTTTTTTTTTTAGGCATTGTCTCAAGGACAAAATTCCCAACGTAAAAACTCCATCTAAACAACCTTATGCTACTAAATTTTAGAAGTCGTAACATGAAAGTGCACTCACTGGAAGCAGTCCTCACCTTGGAAGACTTAGACATTTGTGCAGTCACAGAGACCTGGTTCAAGGCTGTGGAGAGCACCCCAACCATACCGGGCTAGACCTCCTTCCACACGTTCAGACCCCAAAATGAAGGCATGGAAACTAAAGGAGGTGGTGTATCGATATTCGTTAAAGATAAGTACACCTCCAGATTGGTTAAACAGTGCGATTCCCTGGAGATACTTCAGGTGCAATTAACTGTTGGTAGGACACCTATTCAAGTCATTCCCAGCTGCAGGCCCCTTTCCATGATTCAGGACACCCACTTACCTGTTTGGATCTACTTGAGTCTATCAAGATACATCCGAGCACCCTAGTTTTGAGTGACTTTAACTATTGATTCACTGACTGGGTAAATTACTCGTGCTCCAACTCACTTGTCCAAAGGTTCCTCGAATTTAACTCCAGTGCCCTGGACCAGCTGTTTGACACCCCCACAAGGGTGGCAACATGCTGCTTCTGGTACTTACCAATATGGGGGACCACTGTAGCACCTCCACTGTGAGGTTTTCCCTAGTGAGATCTGACCACATATCAGTCTCATTCAAAGTAACCATCACACCTGCCCCCCCAAGCAGCAACTAAACTGAAAAAAAACTTCTCCAAAGCAGATTATAACCTCTTACAGGATGGTGTAAGTAGCTTTACTGCACCCCCCCTCAGATGGAATTGGCAACTATGCCAAGTTCTACACCAGTGCTTTATATAAACACCTGTATAACTGCATTGATTTATCCTTACTTGATAGGACCCAAACAAGCTCCTCAAGGAAGAGCATACATGCCTGGTGGACAACTGCCATTAACAGGCTTTACAATAAGAGGAAGAAATTGCTGTTTAAGAGTAAGAGGGAGCAAGCTATAAACTAGAAACACTCCCTCCTCAGCTTAAACAAGCAAATGAGACTTCTTGTGAAGTCCTCCAAAGCAAACTCCAAATCCACATTAGCTTTCTCAGTTAAGGACAACCATAAGGTGTTCTTTAGCTACATCCGTAACCTAAAAGGAAAGGCCCAGATTTATGCCGAGCTGGTAGTTAATATTACCACATGTACTGAGCCTGTGGACATAGCTTACTGTTAGCCAACAGTTTCTGTGAAAACTGCACACCCATGTCTGCACCACACGCACCCTATGACATGCCTACCACCTGTCCTGTACCTTGTTTCTGTAAAGAGCAAGTCATAAATGTCCTCTCTAAGGCCAAAAACATAGCATCTGTGGGACCTGATAACATCCCAAATTGCATCCTTCATGAGCTCAAAAAAGTGTTAGCAACACCACTGGGTACTCTTTTCAGTCATGGTTTAAGCACTGGCTTCATCCCAGCTGAATGGAAAACAGCCAATATCCCCTTGCACAAAGGTGGTGCTTCCACTGACCCCGGGAACTATAGACCTGTTAGCCTGACTAGCCTTATCTGCAAGGCCATGGAGCAAATCATCATGGACCTTGTCCACAAAGATATAGGTAATCTCCAGACACTTGACCCTACTTAGTTTGGATTTGTCAAAGGGAGGTCATGCCTGTTGAATCTGGAGGACTTCTCTGAGACAGTCACCAAGGCCCTGGATGAGGGGGTATCTGTGCATACAGCCTACTTAGACTTGGCCAAGCCTGTTGACAGTTTCTCCCATTCAGGGATCATTGACAAATTCACCCAGCTAGCTATGAACCCTTATATCTTCAGATGGGTCGCTAATTGGCTCACTGATAGAACCCATATAGTCAAAATAGAGGAATCCACCTCCAACAGTAGACCTATAACCAGTGGTGTTCCACAGAGACCTCTACTGTTCAGAATCCATTTCTCCGAAACACAAGCTAAAAGTAAGTCTGGTTGACAAAGTTTGCTGATGACTGCAAACTGGGAGCGGTCATAGAATCTCCAAATTATGTCAAGAGGGTCTTACGCAAACGATTGGTGTTAGTCATTGCCTTAAACTCAATACAAAAAATGTATTATTATCCCTTTCAGTAAGTTCAATGTTCCTGCTAACTACCACATCAATAACAACACCCTAAGTACGCACTCAGTGGTGAGAGACCTGGGCACACAGGTTGACAGGAATGTTGCATTTGATCACCATGTCTCCACAGTGGTAAGAAGGGCATTCTGTATTGCTCATCTCATAAGTAAGGGCGTTGCATCCAGAAAAAAAGTTATAAGCTCTCTGTACTCTTCCCTCATCTGGCCAATAATTGAGTACAACACCCCTTTTGGTATGTACCTTTCCAAGCAAATGGAGAGACCACAAAGGTTCCTCGCAAGGAAAATTTAAGGTCTTCAGCATCTGTCCTATGTGGATCATCTGAATTCATTGTCACTTTATTCTGTTTCGTACGACTACTCACAGGCAATCTATGTCTTGCATATAAGCCAATCTTTGACCCTGCTTTATTGGAAATGCTGCATATCCGCAAGTCAAATGGTACACCGGTTACGCACGCTAAATACCTTAACTTGGTATGTGACATTAATAGAACCTGCTGGAGTGACAGATTTGTCTCCCAGAGGTTACCGTATCTTTGGACTGGACTCCCACTTCATGTCAAACAGAGCACCTTATAGACTTCTTCAAACGGAATCTGGACAATTGGATAGGTAAATTCACACCAGGTGTTCTGTCTGTGTCCCTCTTGAGTTGCCCACATCTACTATAAATTTGATATTGGACACTTCTTTCAGTCCCATCGCATCAGTTCATTCTACTGAGTACAGTGAAATCATCTGTGAAGACCTACCCCCTAAGTTTCTTAATCTTGAATTATCTTCTCTCTCCTCCCTTTTTACTTAAAAATGCACTTTATTCAGCTGCTCCTACTGTATTTCTGCCTCTTCCTACCTTATTTTGCTTAAGTGTTCAACTGCATTTATTCTGCAGCATTTTTTACTGCTTGTCAGTAGCCTGATAACATTGAGGACAGTATTCTACTGAATTGCTGCTTTATTTAAACTCTTTTCTTGCTGTTGATTGTGATCTGGATTTCTGGTGCTCCTGCATTTTGTAGCATAGGCCAGATTCAGACTTCCTGAATCTAGATAGTTTTGTATCACTTGAGCATTAAAACCAGCTCTTCAGTGAAATACTGAAAGCTCTGAGGCATCCGTTGCTCTCAACTAACTGTAAGTGCTTGTTTTTGCTCTTGTATAGCACTTTTAATTGTATTTGCATTCTACTGTCTGAATTGTCTGGGCTGTTTTGCCCCACTTTACTGTAAGCTGTACTAGTTCAGCTGTAGCATAGCCCAGTTCCAGGTTTGCTGCTTCTGGGTCTGTTTTGTAACTTCTGAGCATCAAATTCAAGCCATCTTTGTTGTCGAGGGCCCTTCTGGACTCTTGTTTGAAGGGAATGCTGTCTTTGTCTCATCTAATCAAGGGTAACTGGACTTAGAGCTCAGAGAGAGCATCCTTATTGGCTAGTTTGAGTTAAAAGGGTTATTTATTGTTTTAAGCCCAGCATTTGCGCTTGTGTGTAGTGGACCTTTGTGCACTGCTGCATAGCAGTGGTTACTATTTGTGGTCATAGAAGCAAATATTTTGCTTGTTAAATTTTCCCTTGGCACATTGCTTGTGGTTCTCCAGAGGTTTTCCGTTGCCCTGCTGTACTGCCAGGTAGAACACTAAGCCTAGCGTCAGAGGTACCAACACACCTCTCGCACACTAGCCATTCCTAAATCTGACCTCTCTTCCTGACCATATAAATTTACCTAACACTAAGGATGGACACTTTCCCACAGTTTCCCCAGACAGCTTTGTCAACATAGGCATCCTGAGGCAGTTTAGCAACTGCCTCGTGTTCACCATCAACCCTCTATTCCTAGTCTACACAAACTCAGCGTGAGATATGCAACTATATTAACCTTGAATCTATGCTCTGTTACACACCAGTCAGTACATATGACAATGAGAGGGTTGTCAGCATGCACACCTTACCTCCTACTCCACCCAAACCCACATCACACATACATATGTGGAGGTCCTCACCAGAAATGAACCTAATCACCAGAGACCTCCCAAACACAAGCATGCTACACATAATACTTCCTCTGCAGAACACAATACATATAATAGCTCATGTACCAGTGTGTCACCTGTCAAGCCTTTAAGGCTAAACACAAAACCAAGCATATTAGTCGTAGGTGATTCCATCATGAGGCACACAGATGTCCCTCTCAACAGACTGGATAAGGAGAAGGTCACTGTCAGCTGTCTGTTAGGTGCCAGGATCCGAAATATCACACATGCACTCAAGTCTCTCAAAAACAGGTACTAACGTGACTCTTAGTCCATGTTGGTGTGAATGACTTGAGACGTACCTCTCTGGACTTTATGAAGGGAGATATGACTGAGCTCTCAGACTATGAGTCTCAGCCAGGTATGTCCCTAGCCTTAAGCAGCATTTTACCTTCACCTAGGATAATGTCTCAATACAAACTAAAAATGATTGAATTCAATAACTGGCTTAGTTTCTGATGTCATTCTAAGGGGATGCAGTATCTGTCAGTCTGGGATAACATGATCGATAGACCTCAATGGTTTGCCAGAGATGGTCGTTCTTCATCTGTCACTCCTGGGATTTTGGCTACTGGCCAAGGCTTTTGTCACCCCCATAGTGCTTTTTTTTTTTTTAGGCATTGTCTCAAGGACAAAATTCCCAACGTAAAAACTCCATCTAAACAACCTTATGCTACTAAATGCTAGAAGTCGTAACATGAAACTGCACTCACTGGAAGCAGTCCTCACCTTGGAAGACTTAGACATTTGTGCAGTCACAGAGACCTGGTTCAAGGCTGTGGAGAGCACCCCAACCATACCGGGCTAGACCTCCTTCCACACGTTCAGACCCCAAAATGAAGGCATGGAAACTAAAGGAGGTGGTGTATCGATATTCGTTAAAGATAAGTACACCTCCAGATTGGTTAAACAGTGCGATTCCCTGGAGATACTTCAGGTGCAATTAACTGTTGGTAGGACACCTATTCAAGTCATTCCCAGCTGCAGGCCCCTTTCCATGATTCAGGACACCCACTTACCTGTTTGGATCTACTTGAGTCTATCAAGATACATCCGAGCACCCTAGTTTTGAGTGACTTTAACTATTGATTCATTGACTGGGTAAATTACTCGTGCTCCAACTCACTTGTCCAAAGGTTCCTCGAATTTAACTCCAGTGCCCTGGACCAGCTGTTTGACACCCCCACAAGGGTGGCAACATGCTGCTTCTGGTACTTACCAATATGGGGGACCACTGTAGCACCTCCACTGTGAGGTTTTCCCTAGTGAGATCTGACCACATATCAGTCTCATTCAAAGTAACCATCACACCTGCCCCCCCCCAAGCAGCAACTAAACTAAAAAAAAACTTCTCCAAAGCAGATTATAACCTCTTACAGGATGGTGTACTGTACCCCCTCAGATGGAATTGGCAACCATGCCAAGTTCTACACCAGTGCTTTATATAAACACCTGTATAACTGCATTGATTTATCCTTACTTAGGACCCAAACAAGCTCCTCAAGGAAGAGCATACATGCCTGGTGGACAACTGCCATTAACAGGCTTTACAATAAGAGGAAGAGAAATTGCTGTTTAAAAGTAAGAGGAGCAAGCTATAAACTGAAACACTCCCTCCTCAGCTAACAACAAATGAGAACTCTTGAAGTCACTCAAAGCAAACTCCAAATCCACATTAAAATTCTCAGTTAAGGACAATTTATCCATAAGTTAAAGGGTAACCTAAAGAGGCCCAGATTTATGCCCGGTTAATATTACCACATGTACTGAGCCTGTGGACATAGCTTACTGTTAGCCAAAAGTTTCTGTGAAAACTGCACCCATGTCTGCACCACACCCTACCCTGTGACATGCCTACCACCTTGTTTCTGTTTCAAAGAGCAAGTCATAAATGTCCTCTCTAAGGCCAAAAACATAGCATCTGTGGGACCTGATAACATCCCAAATTGCATCCTTCATGAGCTCAAAAAAGTGTTAGCAACACCACTGGGTACTCTTTTCAGTCATGGTTTAAGCACTGGCTTCATCCCAGCTGAATGGAAAACAGCCAATATCCCCTTGCACAAAGGTGGTGCTTCCACTGACCCCGGGAACTATAGACCTGTTAGCCTGACTAGCTTTATCTGCAAGGCCATGGAGCAAATCATCATGGACCTTGTCAACAAAGATATAGGTAATCTCCAGACACTTGACCCTACTCAGTTTGGATTTGTCAAAGGGAGGTCATGCCTGTTGAATCTGGAGGACTTCTCTGAGACAGTCACCAAGGCCCTGGATGAGGGGGTATCTGTGCATACAGCCTACTTAGACTTGGCCAAGCCTGTTGACAGTTTCTCCCATTCAGGGATCATTGACAAACTCACCCAGCTAGCTATGAACCCTTATATCTTCAGATGGGTCGCTAATTGGCTCACTGATAGAACCCCTATAGTCAAAATAGAGGAATCCACCTCCGACAGTAGACCTATAACCAGTGGTGTTCCACAGAGATCAGTCCTGGGACCTCTACTGTTCAGAATCCATTTCTCCGAAACACAAGCTAAAAGTAAGTCTGGTTGACAAAGTTTGCTGATGACTGCAAACTGGGAGCGGTCATAGAATCTCCAAATTATGTCAAGAGGGTCTTACGCAAACTATTGGTGTCAGTCATTGCCTTAAACTCAATACAAAAAATGTATTATTATCCCTTTCAGTAAGTTCAATGTTCCTGCTAACTACCACATCAATAACAACACCCTAAGTACGCACTCAGTGGTGAGAGACCTGGGCACACAGGTTGACAGGAATGTTGCATTTGATCACCATGTCTCCACAGTGGTAAGAAGGGCATTCTGTATTGCTCATCTCATAAGTAAGGGCATTGCATCCAGAAAAAAAGTTATAAGCTCTCTGTACTCTTCCCTCATCTGGCCAATAATTGAGTACAACACCCCTTTTGGTATGTACCTTTCCAAGCAAATGGAGAGACCACAAAGGTTCCTCACAAGGAAAATTTAAGGTCTTCAGCATCTGTCCTATGTGGATCATCTGAATTCATTGTCACTTTATTCTGTTTCGTACGACTACTCACAGGCAATCTATGTCTTGCATATAAGCCAATCTTTGACCCTGCTTTATTGGAAATGCTGCATATCCGCAAGTCAAATGGTACACCGGTTACGCACGCTAAATACCTTAACTTGGTATGTGACATTAATAGAACCTGCTGGAGTGACAGATTTGTCTCCCAGAGGTTACCGTATCTTTGGACTGGACTCCCACTTCATGTCAAACAGAGCACCTTATAGACTTCTTCAAACGGAATCTGGACAATTGGATAGGTAAATTCACACCAGGTGTTCTGTCTGTGTCCCTCTTGGACAAGGCCAATTGGTGCTGATCATGGAAATAAGGGTAGGACTTGACTAGGCTTGTAAGGGCCCTAGGGCTATTAGCCTAGTAACTTCCTAAGATAGGCACAGCATGAAAGGCACAGCAGGGGACATAGCCACCATGATGAGGCAGATGGGTACAGAGAGGAGGTCGACACCTGATAATGTACAAGGGGTGGATACAACATGTAGCACAAAAGCAAATAGATGTGGACATATAGCAGAAAATATAATAAATATATTTAGTATAAATATATTTAATAAATTTATATGTAATATAAATTTAGTATAAATTATAAAATTTATATTTAATTATATTGAATATATTTATATTTAAATATGTTTTTATAATAAATATAGTAAGATTAGCAGGATTGTGGACAGTGTAGCTAACATATTTAGGAGAGGCATGGACACCACGTAGCAGACAGAGTGTATCAGACGTGTGGATACTGTGTAGCAGACAGTTTGTATCAGACATGTAGACCCCACTTAGACAGGGTGTCTCAGAACTGAAGACACTGCATAGCAGACAGGGTGTGTCAGGCGTGTAGACAGTGCATGGCAGACTAGGTGTGTCAGGCATGTAGACAGTGTGTGGTAGACAGAGTGTGTCTGTCTTGTACACATTGCATGGCAGGGTGTGTCAAGAGTGTAGACAACACGTGGCAGACGGGGTGTGTCAGACATGTAGACACCACATAATAAGACTGGTATAGCAGGGATGAAGATTCCAGGTAAGTATAGCAGGGGCATGGACATCTCACAGTCAATGTAGTCGGGTTGGAACACCACGTAGCAGACTGCTGCAACAGTGACATGGATATTTTGATGAGTATAACAGGGATCTTAACAGCCACCTAGTGCACATGTATAGTAAGGATGGGTCACCTTATAACAGATGATAGGATGTGGGCATCATGTAGCGTACAGGTATAGCAGAGGGGCATGGTAGTGTAACATCTAGATGTTTATCAGAATGGTCGCTAAGTAACTCGCACACTGCACCTAGGAAAACTGTGTCATGCAACATGCACTTCCGTTTGGTGGGGATTACCATATTTATAGGTATAATACTCACTGAATTTCCTAGCCCTTCATCCTAGTTTCTAAAGTATGCTGTTTATAAATATTTTCTGAGGTGTATTTTACTCATTTTAAATTAACCACATCTCTTTGCTAAGCATGTCCCTTTTTATATTTAAATCAAATCTTTACTTACAGTAAGTAGATGTTTCATGCAGCTTTTCAGTACTTAATATCTTTTCTCAAAAATTTATTTTTCAAATAGTTGAATAAATTCCATAGTAATTTGTATATAACATCTTAAATAACTATGTACATTATTTACATCAGCCTGACACTGTAACAGAGCTCAATAGATACAATTATTTTATAGGTATAACAATCCAGTTATCAGCGTGAATCTGTTCAGTTGTAAAGTGTCAATCAATGATAAGACTTATCTGAAGTAGTTTACTTCATTTGGTCTTCAACCTGTGGGATACTGGATCCATATCAGATCCGAGCCTGCAGTTTCACTAGCATCTGCTCTGAGCACCTCCCCTTTACCCGTAATACACCTCCACTATCTTCAACCCCCAGATCTCATTTGCCGTGGCTTGCCTTAAGCATCGTGATCTCCGAGTTAGTGAGTGGGTTTTTGTATTTTAAGCTACTTTTTTGCAAATATTTTCTATCTAGGTGTTTAGTGTAGGTTCCCTCTCCTCCTCCCCCCCTCGCTGGTGTATCGTGTTTTAGAAAGTTTTCTAGGTAGTTTAGTGTCAGTTTGTTAGTCTGTATTGCTTCCCCCCCCTCAGTGCTCTGTGTGTCTTGAGTGTGTGGTGAGTGGTTGGATGACTGGTAAATAGGTTGTCTTCTTCACTTTTTTTCCTCTTTAGTGTGTTTTCTTGTTTAGTTATGGCTGATCCAAAGCCTGTATTTAAAAGGTGCACTGAGTGTAGCCATAAATTGTCTCCTGCAGATGGTCACACTCTGTGTGTGATGTGCTTGGGATTTTCCCACTCGAGTACAGTGTGTACTATTTGCGGGAGTTTTAACCCGCATGCTGTTAAAGGCAGGAAAGCTAAGTTGGCCATCAAAGGCCTTCTTTCCACTTCTGAGGTGGCTGCCTCGTCCACGGCTACGGTCACAGTGGCTGCTGTGGCCGCCTCTCCTTCCTCTATTGCCCTTGCTTTTCCTTCCTCCCAAGCTGGGACTCAAACTCCCACCTCTAAGCCTGTGGAAGTGGAGCAGAAGAGGGGTAGAGAGGAGGAGAGAGAGCACAAGGACAAATATTCCTCTAAGCCAGAGAAACGCAAGAGGTCTCCAGACCTTCTGTCTACTCCCACCAAAAGTCAGGCTAGGATCCGTGACTCCCCTTGGCTCCAATCTCCGAGATTTTCCCCGGAGCTGGAGGAGACACGTCCTCCATTTAGGGCCTCGGTTCCTCAACCCGCCAGGTCGGAGTCCATGGCCTCGTCGAGGTCCACACAGAGCTTGTTGGAAGTTGACATGGATAAAATGATGAGGTTCATTCATACTCTGATCCAGATGGGGGTCCTGCCAGCCCCCTGTTCTTCTGGAGGGGGGAACTCGCTTCCCTTTTTCACACCAATTTCTCCTTCTCTGATCCATTCACCGGTTTTGGAGTACTCTGATCCTAGGATGGCCTTAGTCAGGGGGTCGGTGCTGATGGTACCTGTTTCCTCGACATCGACAACTGCCTGGAGCGTGTCCGATCAGTTCAGTTCAAGTCTGGGTGTCTGATCCGAGGGAGCAGAACTTTTTTCATCGGCTCTGGTGTTGTTGGGCCAAGTTCCCTCCCTCGGAACTCCGTCAACTTCGGGCCCGGCTCTGATTCTTGCGTCAGATCCGGGGAGAGCGGCTTCCTTTTTGGCTCCCCAGGAGGTTTGTTATCCCTCGGCATTCGCTGTAGTGGAAAGGGTTCTCTCCTCTGGATCGAGACCCTTGACTATCCCCTCGGATTCTGCCCTGACCCCCTTGTCCCTGTCTACGCATCCCATCATTTTTCAGATGGACAGCCCATGCTCAAGGAGCCCCAGATGGTTCCCCGTGAGAAACAAGTGGCTTGCAAGTTCCCTCTTGGAGAGCCCCACCGGTGTTGTGCTTCGCAAGCATTTGTGTAAGAGGAGGTACTTGGAATCCCCCCCGAGCCCCTCACTGAGGATACGGATTTGGATGATGGGGAAGGTTCCCCCAGGTCACTTCCCGAGGTGGGCCTGGAAGGAGCTGGACACCGTTGAACCGATCCCTAAACGTCCTGATAAGATCCTGAATCCATCAGATAGGCCAGCATGGAATAAGGGCTCCCCCGTGGGTGCTATGGTGGTAGCAGCAGCCACGAAGAAGAAACTAGCCCGAGAGAGTTCCTCGGTTCATCCTCCTGACCGAGAGTCACGGATGACGGACCACTTAGGGAAGCGGGTTTATGCTTCAGCGACTTTTTCCATTAGAGTGCTGAACTGCCCGACCCACGTCACGAGACTCCAGCACGACCTGGTCAAGGAGTTGGGGGAGTCTCCCTCCAAGTCCATGTCGCAGAAGGACAGGGACTCGTTCTCTGCGAGGATGGCCACATTGAAAGCAGTCTCCAACACATCCATGTGACTCCTCTCACATGCCACTGAAGGAACGGCTAGGGCAACCGGGTCCGGCGTGTCCATGAAGCGCAACTCCTGGCTCAGACTGTCAGTTTTCAAAACCTTTCAAGGCGTCCTTTGCCAATGCCCCTTACGATGGCTCTACGCTCTTTGGTAAGACCGTCAAAGAGACTTTAGTCCAGAGTGAGAAGGACGGGAAGACACTGTCTGCCATTGGAATCCGCTTCTCGAACCCTCAAAGATCCTTTTCCCAGAATCAGCGAGGGCAAAAGAAGATGTGGTTCTGGAAGTCACAGTATTCCCAGGACATTCAGGGCTCTTCTTCCCTAAGAGGCAGAGGGGGACAGAATGGATGCCGGCCCAGAGACAGAGGGGTCTGAGAATTTTGGGTCTTAACCTTTCTCGGACAGGCCCGGACAGCAACCCTGAGGGATTGCCCGACTGCTGTACTCTAGAAGCAATCGAGGGACGATTGTCCTTGCACCTGGCGGAATGGGAGTCCATAACATCAGACCGCTGGGTGCTTCAAATCATATCCAGGGGATACTCTGTCCCCTTTGTGGTTCCTCCCAAACCACCCAAACACCTCCTGGACATGTACCACCCACACAAAGGAAGGCAGCAGCACAGGAAATTTCCAAGCTGCTAGAAAAACGAGCCGTCAAAACTGTTCCCCCAGATTATTCCAGATAGGGCTTCTACTCCAAGTTCTTTTTGGTGCCAAAGAAAATGGGGGACTTAAGGCTCATTCTGGACCTATCTACCCTGAACCTGTTAGTTGCCAAAGAAAAATTTCAGATGGTCACACTACAGTCCATCATGCCATACCTGCATTAGAGCGATTGGATGTGCTCGTTAGACCTCCAGGACACTTACTATCACATAAAGATACACAGAAGTTCCAGGAGCTTCCTCCGCTTCCGGCTAGGAGTCTATCGTTACCAATTTCGAGCCCTACCCTTTGGTCTCACCATAGCCCCCAGGATGTTCACCAAAGTGATGGCGGTAGTAGCGGCTCACTTGAGGCTTCAGGGAATTCAGGTGTATCTGTACCTGGACGATTGGCTCCTCACTTCTCCCACCAGGTGTCTACTTTCTCAAACCAGGGATTATTTCTTAAAGCTTACCCTGCATTTGGGGATCACAATCAATGCATCCAAATCACTTCTAAATCCTGTCCAGGTGATGGAATACATTGGGGCAAGGATAGACACACAGTGCAAAATCTTCCTGACCTTAAAGAGAGTACATAACCTGAGGATGCATCTCTCTCTCATCTACCATTCTCATCTTCCATTGGCGGAATCAATGTTGAGGTCCTTAGGTTCAGTGTCGGCGATCGTAACGCTTCTTCCATGCGCCAGGTTACATTTGAGAATTCTACAGTGTACACTAGTAGCTGTATAATGGTCCCTGTTGGAACTTCCATTGTCTTATCCAGTACAACTCAGTTGAGTCTGTCGGTCGTCCCTTCTATGGTGGATGTGTTCTCCGGAGGTCTTGGAGGGACGACCCTTTGTTCCAGCCTCTGTCCAAGCCACAGTGACCACAGACGCCTCCCAGCTTGGGTGGGGGGCATTGTTCGGGCATGACAGTCCAAGGCCTGTGGTCCCCTGTAGAGACCAGCTTGCACATAAACATCCTAGAGATGAGGGTGGTCCTTTTAGCGTTGCAGGCTCTTCATGCCTTTCTTCCTCTGGGAACTATTGCAGTTCAGTCAGACAACATGTCAGTGATCTGGTATATCAACAAACAGGGAAGGACCAGATCTTACACCCTTTGTCACAAGGCCATGAGTGTGTGAGAATGGGCATTCTCCAGCAGTCGTTTTCTCATAACGCACATTCCGGGATGGTCCAACATTCTAGCAGACAGGTTGTCGGACTATTCTGATGCCTTACGAGTGGTCTCTGAATCTTTCAGTAGAGGAGCAGATCTTCCTGGAGTGGGGTCAGCCTTGCTGTGATCTCTTCGCATCTCCTTCCAACACGAAGTGCAGTGAGTTTTTTGCTCTGAACCTCCTGCTGGGAGAGTCCCCCAGAGATGCTCTAGTCCATGGTTGACCTCCTGGTCTTCTGTATGCTTACCCTCCAGTACCTCTTATTCTGAGGTTTCTACAGAAAGCTCGTCGACTAGGCAGCAAAGTGATCCTCATTGCCCTATTTTGGCCTCGCCATGTATGGTTTCCCTTCCTTTGGTCTCACCTTCTGGCTCCGCCCTGGATCTTGGATCCCATTCAGGATCTGATTTCCCATCCATCGGAGGTTCCTCATACGAACCTGGACAGTTTGAAGCTCACAGCTTGGCTGCTGCAGTTCCCATGATCGCTAGGACTCCTGGATTATCCTCTTCAGTTAGGTCTGTTCTGGTGGCTGCTTATAAGTCTTCAACCAGGAAGATTTATCACAACAAATGGAAACGTTTTCCATTTGGGCCTCAAAGGAGTTTAGACCCCTTCATGGCTCCTATCTCTGCCATTCTGGATTTCCTAGCCAATATTTTTCAGCAGGGAGCTAGTTCTTCTACTATCAAAGTTCAGTTGGCTGCCATTTCTCATTTTCATGTGGGTGACCATTCTGCCTCACTAGCCTCCTCCAGACTGTGTAAAGCCTTTATTAAAGGGACTTTTCTGTTACTCCCACCTGTCAAGGATCCTATTCCCCCATGGGACCTTACTATGGTTCTTCAAGCTCTGGTCGCTCTGCCTTTTGTACCTGCTGCAACCACAGATCTAAAATTCTCATCTTGGAAAACAGCATTTCTGGTGGCTATCACTTCTGCTAAAAGGGTATCAGAACTGCAAGCCTTGTCCATCAAGGTTCCTTATATGATTTTCCACAAAGATAGGGTTTCCCTTCAGACCAATCCATCCTTTCTTCCCAAGGTGGCATCACCAGTTAATATTAATCAAACCATTAATTTACCTGTCTTCTTTCCTAAGAAAATGGAATATAAACTCCACTTGTTGGATGTTCATAGACAGTTACGTTTTTATTTACACAGGACCAAAAATTTCTGTAAATCCGATCACCTGTTTGTGTTTGGGTAAACCTATCTTCAAGGTCACTATGGCTAGGTGGATTTTTTCATGCATGCTTCAGGTCTTTAAGGACAAAGGCATGTTTCCGGGTCAGGTGAAAGCTCATTCCACTAGGTCCATGGCTACTTCTATGGCTTTTTGGTCTAGAGCCTCATTGGATGATATTTGTTCTGCAGCTACTTGAGCCTCATCCCATACCTTTATTTCTCACTACAAATTGGATTTGACTTCTAGAAGGAGAGCATCCTTTGGTTCAGTGGTGCTCCAAAATATCCTTCCATGAGGGCCACCAAGGTGTTTAGTAGCTGTAGACTCTGTCCCACAGGCTAAAGACCAAATGAAGTAAACTACTTCAAGATAAAGAAGTTATGTACTCACCATAACATTCCATCTGAGTAGTTCTACTTCATTTGTCTTAAACTGTTATTATATGAACAGCCTGTTGGCTGCAGTTGTAGGTCATAAAATGTTTTTCAGGTCGGGTTATCAGTATGAAGGTCAGCAAATTTGATCTGGGGGTTGGAAGGTAGTGGAGGTGCATTATGGGTAAAGGGGAGATGCTTGGAGCAGATGCTAGTGAAACTGCCAGCTTGGATCCGATACGGATCCGGTATCCCACAGGTTGAAGACAAATGAAGTAGAACTACTCTGATGGAACGTTATGGTGAGTACATAACTTCTTTTTTTCCATGGATTGTTAATAAATGGCTTAGGATGAATCCTTAGTTCTTTAATTTAAATTTTCAACAATGCTGTGGAAGTCTTCCAAAGTCGGTATTCTGTTTGTATTCCATCTTCTTGTTATACACTTCCTTGAGATTGCAGGTATTGTCCATACCAGTTACATATTTGACTCATTCAAATAAGGACCTTCATACACATTTAATAATACTAGAGCTTTAGATAAGTTAAACAATTCATTAAATAAAGGTTGTAAAAAGTTTTTAATACCATTCCAAAATGGCTTAATTTTAGCACAGTGGAAAAAATGTGATTCCAATCTGCATTGTGTTGTTGCTCACACCTCCAACATATTCCCTTTGTGGAAGAATTAATTTTAGTTCATAGGTTCATTGTTTAGTACTAAGCTAAGTGCCCTTGCAAGACATTTTAAGCCTAGCCAATTATCCCTTGTGAGACTCGAATCCTGCACCTTGTGTTTGTAAGGCAAACACCTTAGCCATTAAGCCACCTTCCCAACTAAGTAATTATGTCTGGAGTTAAGAATGCTCTGTGCAAGCATTTCCAATTAAAAACTTTCCAATGTTGTGTAAAGGATGTATGTTTTATTGATAATAAAATATTTGATTTAATTTCTTCAGTTAGCTGTAATGAGTGTCCTTTTGTTGTATAATAACGATAGGAGGATTTGGGTGTTGTTTTATACTTTATCAGTATCTTGTAAAATTTTGAAATACTATTTCCCATGTCATAATCATTATATATGATTTCATATAGGTATTTAGTATGTTTAGGTATTTCTTTAAATGAAGAATTACTAATTATTCTGCATAAATCTTGTGAATACATCAGAATGCTTTGCATAGTTAGCCGATCTTGTTGTGGAATTTTGTATGTTGTTTCTATTGTTTGCATATCCAGAGCTTTTAGTTCTTGGATACATTGAAACCAACAAACAATCATTTCTGTTCCCAGGAATTAATTATTTCTCTGTATATTTTATGTGGATAGCTCTTTGTAACTATGAGTGGTGTTAAAAGATCAAACCAGATTTTTAAATCTATATGTGCATTAATAATTTTCTTGAATGAGTCAATGTAATAATCATATGAGTTTTAGTGGGCTTAGTTATGTTATATTGTATACTAATACATAATATGTGCTATGGCAAATTGTTTTTATCTGTTTGAAATTTATTGATATTACAGTTAGTAATTCTTTCCAATTTGCAGAATAATTTGGACTTATCCAGTCTGATATTGTTTGACATTGATGCTTTTATATATGTTTCTATATCAGGAAAGTTTAATCCTCCCTGTTTCCATGGTATGATATGATGTATTAAAGCTATTCTGTTTCTTTTGGGAAACCATAACAATTTTATAGGGCAGGAGTTTATTTCTTTAAGTGTATTCCTTTCTGGTAACAGTTGTATTGCCAAAGCTATATATAGAATCTTGGGTAGTAAAACCATTTTTATTAACTGTAGTTTATCTTCAAATGTTAATATTATTTTGCTCCACTTTTCCACAGATTTTAATTGTATTGATGATGATACTGTAGATTTTGAGACTAATTCATTATTATCCTTGCATAACTCAATTCCTAGATATTTTAAGGTAGATTCTTATTTCCCTATAATTTGACTCCCCTTTGTCTGCAGTTCTTTTTTTTATTTAAAAATAAAAATTTTGATTTTGATTTATTGAAATGGAGTCCTGAAGTAATGTCAATTAAAATATCTAATTCTTCTAATGTGTCTTTTGTATTGGGTAATGTTAATATGTCATCAGCAAAGAGCAATTACTTTAGAATTATATTGTTCATGAATATCCGCTCCTTTGATTTTTGTATTATGTATTGAATCTCCCAATATTTCAATAGCCAAAGCAAATAGAATTGGTGACATGGGACATCCTTGTTTAGTGCCCTTTGTTATATGTATAGATTCAGAGGTGAGAGGACCTAGCTTTAACATACATTAAATTATTTGTTGATATATATATATATATATATATATATATATATATATATACATATATATACATATTCTGTAGTAGATGAACAAAGGCAGAGGAAATTCAAATAACTCCAGAATTTTGAATAAATAGTCCCAATTTAGTGAATCAAAGGCTTTCTCTATATCTAAGCCAATTATGAGAGTTTCTTTATTAGCATAATCTATAAGAGAAATTATCCTTTTAATATTGTCATGTGGGCGTCTATGATATATAAATCCAGTTTGATCATTATTTATTGTTTTGGATAGTGGTATTTTCATTCTGTTAGTTAATATTGTCATAAATATCTTATAGTCATTATTTAATAATGATGTAGATCTATATGTGGTACAGAGGTTTGGGGATTTGTTTTCCTTTAGGAATGGTGTGATTAAGGAATATCTCCAAGAGGGTGGTATTAGAGCTTGTGACTGAATTTTTAATAGAGTTTTATGGAAGAGAGATAGTATCTTTGAAGTTTATATATTTCCATAATTATGCCATATATATATATATACCTGGAGCTTTATTATTTTACCCTCTTTTATTGTATCTGTAATTTCTTTGTAGGACATGGGTGCTTGCAGATCTAGTTTTAATTTTTCTGTTTTTTTATATTAGAACATTTTTATGTAGATTTAATTGGTTGATATGTATATTTTCTTTTTGGAAATGTTCCATACAGTGATTTCTATAGGCATCAAAAATGTCACCTATATCCAAGCCATTTTCCCTTTCTTTTCATGAAAGATACTTTTAATGTTATTAGCTTTTGATTGTATTTTAATTCTTGTGGATAAATTATGTAGATATTTGGGAGAAGTGGCCAAGGTATTAATTTTTAGTTTTTCTAAAGCTAAACTAGTTTTATGCGTTAGAATTTTGTTGTATTTATTGTTTAGTACTTCTACTTTCTTTTTCATCTCTAAATCATTTTGATTTTTTTCAGCTTTTACTGACAAAAGTTTGGATTGTAGATCTAATAATTCAGAATCCCATTCTCTGATTTTTTTTATACCAAGTTAGGGTTTTACCATATATGTAAGCTTTTAATGATTCCCATATACTTATTTTATTTATCTCTGTGGTGTAATTAATATCTAAGAAGAACTGTAATTCAGATAACCAGGGTTTGAACTTTTTAATTTTAGATATAGATGCTGGAATTCTGGAGTTAAAGATTAATGGTTTGTACCAATTTTGAAGTTTTAGTATCAATGAATTGTGGTCTGCAAAGGGGCAGGGAGTGATTGAGAAATCAATGATTTTAGAGTATAAGTCATGGGCAGCAAATATTTTATCTATTTTAGTATGGGTACCAAATCTGTGATCTTGATGGGAAACTAAAAAGATTTATCTTCTTTAAATTTGAATGCATCTACAAGATGAAATTATTCTACCCACTTGTTTAAAGCTTTTGATACAGCAGGTGTATGCAGCAGTCTTATTTGTAGTTTCAGAAATATCAAATATACAGTTAAAATCTCCTCCTAATATTAAGTTACCTTTATAATTATTGGAAATTAAATACAAGTGTTTTTAACAGTTCCTGTTCTAATGCCTGGGAACCAGTATAGATTGGATAGGGTCCATATTCTGTTGTTAACTATTACTAACGCCATAAGGCCTTCTTTATCTTCATACTTCAAAATTATTTCTAGGTTAGTCACATTTGTTTTCCATAAAACTGTTACCCCTTTTGTCTTTGTCTTATAAGTGGATTGCGCCAATATCCTATATTCCTTAGGATTCCATTTGTCATTGTCATTTGTTTTGAAATGAGTTTCTTGAAGGAAGACAATTTGTGCTTTGTTCAGTTTTAAATATTTCAGTAGATTTGATCTCTTGCTAGGATTGTTTAAGCCATTAGAGTTTAAAGATAATAAAGTTAAATCCATCTTAGGTTATTTAGACTTTTTTTGTTTTATTGTGACTATTAAACATTTTCCTCTGATAACTATAAAGTATATGTTTGAGCTTTTAAAGGAAATTATCAGTTTTATACTTTGAGTATTTACCAATAAAGTAATGTTTTGGTCAGGCATACTAAAAATGTTTTTGTGAAATACATTTAAATTAATAAATGGTAACAAAACTAACATCTTCATTGCCATGGAATGAAAATCATTCCTAATCTGATGGATAAACCTAAGTCTATCAGATTATCACTCATACCTTGACAATCCAGAACTTCTGAGCTCCATAAATTGAATTATCATATGGAGAATATTTCTAATAGGAGTAAGCAATATTTATATTATTTTGAACAGATATAGTACTATTGTAGATTGGACAGAATTCTAATATAGTTTAAATGTCTACTTATTATATAAGCAGTTAATATTTACATGAAAGATAGATGGCAAGCAATTCAGTCATAGTAAAGTAGCATGTATCATATATAAAACCTCAGTAAAATATACCACACGGTTATTTAACATATTCACCCTTATTGATGAAGTCTTTCAAAACGTATTACTTAATGTAAATAGATGGTAATATTTATACCTAATGTTTATAATACAGTGTATTTTACTGGATATATCAGAAATTGTATTTCATTGTTTGCCAGCATTTAAGTAATCACTTTCTTTGTTACTAACTTACTTAAAGCATCAAGTTTGTTTTATGTAAACATAGCTGAAAGTTAGTGCATTTTAATTATCAGTGCATCCCCCCCCATTTCCTACACATAAGGATTTTCATATATGTCATTTCTTATTATAAAATGAGTGAAATTATAGGTTAAAAACAGCAAATTCACTTATTGTGATTAATGACTACAATTTCCCTTTCCATATTCATAAATTACCATTTATGACATATACTGAAAGTTTTTAGATTTAAATGGCAACATTCTATTTTGTATAATCAGCAAAGGTTAAACTGAGTGATTGTTGCCAATTTAGTACTATTTGTTCAGAATGTGATTGTTACCTTCTGTGACATTCCTAGTTCAGGCTTCTGTTGTTTCCTTTGAACAACTTTGTCAGTTTGATGCCATGTATAAAACATTAGTTACCTTGACAGCTTAAGTATTATGTATGGTCAAGATGGGTTACAAAACCACAGTTCAAGTTAAAGCAATTATATGACTTGTTATGCACATTTACTTATATGAGAAAATCATCATGCTTCCCCTTGATGTTCAGTATAGTGTATGTCATTTATGACAAGACAGTAGTGTTATTATACACAAGCCCATGTTATTAAATCCTGTCTTTAATATCTAAATTCAGCAGACTGCTTCATCTTATATGACGATTATACATTTTATGTCTAGATTTACTAAAATCATACATTACATATTTATTGTTTGTGTGTTTTTTTTTGGCTGTTGCTTAATTATTTAAGAGACCACAAGCTGTAATGTTTATTTTTATTATTAGCGCTTTCCAAGCATGTTTATACAGTCATAGACTTTAAATTATAAGACCCTTCTAGTTTATTATTTGTTATATTTCCATCCTTACATACACACATATCAGTACTTCAAACACAGGCAACAATGCCCATCCAGTTTTGCCAGAATACCATTCGCTAGTTCATGTGGTGTGTTTCCAGGCTGTTCTTAAAATATCCAAACCAATAACCTGAAGTAGTTACTTCATTTGATCTGCAACCTGTGGGTGTCGGATCCGACCTCGGATCCGATCCGGCAGCTTTCCAAGATCCGAGCTCCTAACTCCTCCCCCCTACCCATAATCCCCTACTACCAACCACATTACCTCAGATCGTTTTTTGCCGTGGCTGAAGAAACTTCCTTGTGAAGAGCTCCTGGCTGGGTGAGATCATTGCTGGTTTTAAACCAACTTTTTCAATCAAAGTTGTCGTGTGTGTGTTAGTTCCCTTTTCTGCTTCTTGTGCTAGTTTTTGGTCCCTTTTTCTGTTAAATTAATTACTAGCTTATCTTCACTCCCCTCCCCCTCCTAGTGTTTGGGTGTGTGTGTGTGAATGATGTCTGAAGGGCCTAAGGCCATTTTTTCAAATGTACTGAGTGTGGCCACAAGCTTTCTCCAGCTGATGGCCACACTCAGTGCGTTGTGCCTGGGGCAACCCATTTGTCAGAGGCCTGCCAGATCTGCGCCTTTAACCCCGGGCACTTTGGGATAGGAAGAACAAGCTGATCCTGGCGGAAAGCTCCCCAGGAGTCAGCTTCTTCTTCCTCCCGTTCAGGCTCCAGCTGCTTGCAGCTGCGCCGTCTATCCCCTTAGCTCTACCCGGGACTCAACCTCCCTCATCGAGTTTGAGCTCTGGGGAAACTAGTGCCTCTTCCCTTAGAGAGAAGAGGCACAAGGATAAGGAAGGACATAAGTCCCACAAAATGCAGGCCGAATCTCATCGTTCGGCTCCGCCAGCGAAACTGCTTAAGTCTCTCTCTCGGGTCTCCGGATCCCCCTCCTCTCGGCGCCGTTCGCCCTGTTTTTCGCCGGAGCCGGAGGAGGAGGATAGGTCTCCCTCGAGATTTTCAAGTCGACCCTCCAGGCCCGCCTCTACTACTTCATCTAGGTCGACCCGAAGCATCTCTGAAGCGGATATGGATCGGATGATACGTCGGTTCTTACAGACCCAAATGCAGATGGGGATGCTCTTGCCTCCCCCCCCTCTGGGGGGGAGTGCAGCCCCCATATTTGCCCCAATCACTCCTTCTCCGACTCGTTTTCGGGTCTCGGAGTCATCGGATCCAGGCCCTTTCGGACCCGGGGAATTGTCGGCGCCGATAGCGGTGGTTTCTTCGACGCCGACTATACCTTCGAGCTTGTTGGACCTGAGCTCTCGGGGCCGAGGGCTGAGCGTCGGATCCGAGGGAGTTGCTGTGTCTTCGGCGCTGTTGGCGTCGGAGCACACCTCTGCCTTGGCGCCGACTGCATCGGCTCCGACCCCAATCCTTTCCTCGGATCCGAGGAGATTGCTCTCAGAGGCTGGCGAGAGTGGCTCTCCTTTGGCTTTTGAGGTAGTGGAGAGGGTACTGTCGAGGTCCTCCAGATCCCCGACCCGGGCTTCGGATCCACCCGTACCCCCACTGTACGAGGGTCTGTCTTCCATCATCCGTCCATCTGGACAGCCTGCCCAAGCCCCCCAGCTGGTTCCCATGGAGGAACAACAACCCGTGGACGAGCCCTCTTCGGACAGTCCCACCGAGGAGGTCCCTCAGAAACATCGGTGCAAGAGGAGGCACTTGGACTCCCCCGAGTCCGTTACCACAGACACAGACTTAGATGATTCGGAGGATTCACCAAGGTCACCCCCTGAAGATGTCTCCTTTGGAGACATCATGGAAATGTTGCATATCAGAGGGGGGTGGTCAGCCCAAAAGCCCTCCCTTGATGAGTCCGTGTTCCTGGAGGCCTTTGAGGCAGGCCCATCTACCTCCTGGGTGTCCCCTCTGGCCGACCCCCTGGTGGACTTAATTACCACCAGGGCTTGGAAGGAGCCCGACACCATGGAGCCAATCCCTAGGCGCCCCAATAAAGTCCTCAGCCCACCCACAGATAGACCGTCTTGGGCCAAAGGAACCCTCGTTGATGCTATGTTGGTGGCGGCGGCCACCAAGAAAGAACTTGCGCAGGAGAGTTCTTCGGTTCACCCACCAGATAAGGAATCTCGAGCGCTTGACCGGATTGGGAAGCGGATGTTTGCTTCAGCGACCTTTTCCATAAGGGCGCTGAACTATATGGCAATACCATTAGGCTTCAGCGAGACTTGATTAAAGAATATGCTGCAGCCCCGGTGTCCATGTCGGTCCCAGACAAAAGGTTTTGAGACTCGAATGGCCACTCTAAAATCCATCTCCAATACGTCTATGCGGCTTCTCTCCCATGCGGAGGGAACCGTAGAGCTAGCGGAGCGGGTCATCTTGCGGCGTCTCTCCTGGCTCCGTCTGTGCGACTTCACGGACCCCTTCAAGGCATCCTTCGAATGCCCTTTGACGGTTCTGCCTTGTTTGGCAAAACTGTTCGCGACACGCTGGTCCAAAGTGAAAAGGACGGGAAGACGCTGTCTGCCGTTGGAGTCTGCTTCTCTAATCCCCAAAGATCCTTCTCCAGAAATCAGAGGGGACAAAAGAAGCTGTGGTTCCGTAAGTCTCAGCAATCCCATCCCGCTGCGGACCACTCGTCCTCTAGAGGCAGAGGAGGACAAGGTGGGCCTTGGCCCAGAGGCAGAGGGGCGTAATTTGGTCTAGAGAACCTTTCTCGGACAGACCCGTGCAACAGCCCTGAGGGCTTGCCCGACTGTCCCTCTCTGGAGGCAGTCGGGGGGCGATTGTCGGAGCACCTGTCAAAGTGGGAGTCCCTTACAACAGATCGATGGGTGCTCCGGATTATATCCAGAGGTTACTCCATTCCATTCATAAACCTTCCCCCCCAACCCAGACGTCTCCCGATGTCCCACCCGATCAGAGGGAGGCAGCGGCTTTGGAGATTTCAAAGCTGCTAAGAAAAAGAGCCATCCAGCCCGTCCCCCCAGATCAGTCCAGATTGGGTTATTACTCCAGGTTCTTTTTGGTGCCAAAGGAACCGGGGACCCCAGACCCATCTTAGACCTTTCCGCCCTGAACCTGTTCATACCCAAGGAAAAGTTCCGGATGGTCACACTCCAATCAATTCTCCCCCTTTTGAGGGAGAACGACTGGATGTGCTCGTTAGACCTCAAGGATGCGTATTACCACATATTAATGGACAGACGATCCAGGAGGTTCCTCCGCTTCTGGCTCGGAGCCAGTCATTATCAATTCAGGGTTCTTCCATTCGGCCTCACCTCAGCCCCAGAGTGTTCACCAAGGTCATGGCAGTGGTTGCAGCCCACCTGAGACTCCAGGGCATTCAGGTCTTCCCTTACCTAGGCGACTGGCTCCTCACCGCGACCAACAGGCATCAGCTCTGTGTGGCGAGAGATTATGCTCTGTCTCTGGCCCACAACCTAGGCATCTCAGTGAACGAGCAGAAATCCTGCCTGTGCCCCACTCAAGCCCTAGAATTCATAGGGGCCAGGTTAGATACACGAATCTCCAGAGTTGTTCTAACGTCAGTCAGGCTAAACAGCCTGTCGTTTCAGGTGTTAGCCCTTCTTCGGAGCCCTGCTCCTCCAGCGGAGTTGGTCCTGAGGGCACTGGGGTCTATGTCAGCAGCGATCGGTCTCTCTCTTCATGCCCGTCTGCGAATGCGCATATTACAATGGACCCTTCAAGTCCAATGGTCCCTGTCGATCCACCCGTTATGCATGCCAATACCCCTGAACAGGGTGTGCAGGGACTCCCTTCTGTGGTGGTTACAGGCACAGGAACTCAGAGAAGGGAGGCCCTTTGTGACCACGGACGCTTCTTGCCTCGGGTGGGGGGGGCATTGTTCAGGCAGATCCGTTCAAGGCACGTGGACTTCCCCAGAGACCGCATTGCATATCAACGTCCTAGAGATGAGGGTGGTGCTTTTGGCGTTGCAAGCTCTCCACGACCTTCTTCCCCTAGGAACTATTACAATCCAGACGGACAACATGTCAGTAGTCTGGTATATAAACAAACAAGGAGGGACCAGATCTTATCCCCTGTGTCGAGAAGCCATGAGAGTATGGGAATGGGCGATTTCCACCAACCGCTTTCTGATAGCAATGCACATTCCAGGACGGTCCAACATATTAGCGGACAAGCTAAGTCGAGTGTTCCTCACTCCATACGAGTGGTCTCTGAATCCGTCTCTTGCAAAGCAGATCTTCCACAAATGGGGTCAGCCTCGCTGCGACCTTTTCACTTCTCCTTTAAACACAAAATGCAGCGAGTACTTCGCGATAGTTCGAGGGGAGACCCCCAGAGACGCTCTAGTCCATGCTTGGCCTCCCGGACTCCTTTATGCTTATCCCCCCCTCCCACTTATGATGAAATTCATCCAGAAAGCCTGTCGGTTGGGGAACAGAGTTATCCACATAGCCCCATTCTGGCCTCGACAGATCTGGTTCCCCTTTCTGCGGTCTCACAGTGTGGCTTCCCCATGGATTCTGGATCCCAGTCCAGACCTAATCTCGCACCCAGCGAGATGCCATACCCCAAACCTTGTCAATCTCAAACTTGCTGCTTGGTTGATCCAGTTCCATTTATGGCTAGGACTCCCGGTATCTCATCCCCCGTTAAGGCCATTCTGGTGGCGGCTCATAAACCATCTACCAGAAAACTTTACAACAGTAAGTGGAAACGTTTTTCCATCTGGGCCAAAGATAAAGAATTGGACCCATTTACTGTCCCTATTCCGACTATTCTGGACTTCCTTTCCCTGCTTTTTAGAAAGGGAGCAAGTGCCTCCACAGTCAAGGTGCAATTGGCGGCCATTTCTCATTTTCACGTGGGGGACGGCATAGGCTCCTTAGCATCTACAAAGTTGTGCAAAACCTTCTTAAGAGGTGTTTTTCTTTTGAAACCACCTGTCAAGACTATGGTTCCCCCGTGGGATCTCACTCTGGTCTTACAAGCCTTAACGAGATCACCTTTCGAGCCGGTGGCCTCGGTTCCGTTGAAGTTCTTATCATGGAAAACTGCTTTCTTAGTGGCTATTACTTCAGCCAAGAGGGTTTCGGAATTACAAGCTCTGTGTATCAAACCTCCGTACCTTATCTTTCACAAAGATAGAGTGTCCCTCAGGACTAATCCGTCTTTCTTGCCTAAGGTGGCTACAGAATCAAACATTAATCAATCAATAAATCTTCCTGTATTTTTCTCAAATTTTCACAACAAAGGTGAGTACACGTTGCACAAATTGGATGTACACAGACAACTGCCTTTTTACTTGCACAGGACTAGAGAGTTTCGCAAGTCGGACCAGTTGTTTGTTTCTTATGCAAAGTCAGCCATGGGCAAGGCAATTGCTAAAGTGACTGTAGCAAATTGGATCTGTCAGTGCATTATGCTGGGATACACTTCATCTGGGAAGCCAGCTCCGGTTGGCGTCCGTGCTCATTCCACAAGATCTGTAGCTACCTCAACAGCCTTTTGGTCTAGGGTTCCAGTAGACGATATTTGTTCAGCAGCTACCTGGTCCTCATCTCATACGTTCATTTCTCATTACAAACTGGACATGATTTCCAGGAGTAGGGCTTCTTTTGGCTCCGCGGTGCTTCAGAATATCCTTCCGTAAGGACCACCCAGGTTCTTATAGGTTAGCTGGGGACTCTGTCCCACAGGTTGCAGATCAAATGAAGTAACTACTTCAGATAAAGAAGTTATGTACTCACCATAACTTTCCATCTGAGTAGATACTTCATTTGTCTGCAACCGACCCCCCCCCCCTGCCATCCCCCATACCTCGGGAATTTTTCTGATCATTCGGAGTTGGTTTCTGTCTCAAGTTGGTAAGGCAAAAAAAAACGATCTGAGGTAATGTGGTTGGTAGTAGGGGATTATGGGTAGGGAGGAGGAGCTAGGAGCTCGGATCTTGGAGCTTGGAAAGCTGCCGGATCGGATCCGAGGTCGGATCCGACACCCACAGGTTGCAGACAAATGAAGTATCTACTCAGATGGAACGTTATGGTGAGTACATAACTTCTTTTTTGTCCTGTTCATTTTACCAGCCTGTTCCATGCGGTGCCCACTCTGCCAGTGAACCACTCAACACACCTTCCATTCCCACAGATATTTCCACAAAGGAAATCTGATGAGTGTCTAGCACTTCCCAGCAACCCCAAACACCCCTAGAATCAGCTATCCCCATATGCCCAACACGTCCGAGCAAGCTCACCTCCCAGACCACTGCAAAAGGTACTGCACAAGACCAAGTGCTCTTAGTCTTTCACAATAGCTCAGACTTCCACTCTTATGTAAGTCCTTAATGTGTTTGGCCAAAATACATTTTAAATATAAAATTGCGCTTTTTTTTTTTAGGTTCATAGGTAGGGTACTAGGCTATTGGCCCTAGGACCTATACAAGCCTAGGCAAAAAGGTACCCTGGCTTTCGCCACCCAAGAAAATTATTTTCCTGTGCCCCTGTCGAGCAGAACCACAGAAGTGATCCCGGGGTGAATTTCCTATTACCCATCCAATCATCAAGATTTTTCTTGAAGCGTGCTAATGAGGAGCTCTGTTTGACATAGATAGGTGGTCTGTTCCAGAGTATGGGAAGTCTCTGGGACAGGAATCTCTCCCTCCAGCATGTTCTGTTTATTGTGGTGACAAGGTTTAGGGTCCCTAGAGCGTCTAGCTCAGAGGGATTGGGATTTCTTTAAGTGGAGCATGTCCAACAGCTCTGGGTTTGACATAGCTTTGTATGTTAGGCAGAGATCTCCTGTGAGTAGGCGATATGCGACAGAGTAAAGCTGGAGTTTTTTGAGTCAGTCTGCGTAAGGCATCTGTTTGAGGCCAGTAGTCCTCTTTGTGAGGTATTTTTGCGGCCTTTCCAGTTGTAGATGTCTTGTCAGGTACATACCAAAAGGGTGCTGTACTCTATAATGGGTCTAATGAGTGATGAGTAGAGGGGAGCAATGACCTCTCTTTTTCTGGATGAGAAACCTTTTGTGATGGTGTGCCACATAGAAGGATTTCCTGACCACTGTGGCGATGTGATTATCAAAGGAGAGACTACTGCCCACCTGTGTCCCAATGTCTCTTATCACACTTTCGGTGTTAAGTAGACTTCCACCTATGTGGTAGTTCATGGGTACAGAGTTTTTACCAAAGGGGATGACAATGCACTTTTTGGCATTGAGCTTGAGACCATGACTTTGACACCAGGCATCTGTCTCAGTGAGGCCCTTTTGTAGGATGTCCACATCGTTAGGAGTTTTGATTATCGCTCCTAGTTTGCAGTCATCTACGAATTTAGTTAGCTGAAGACCTTCTGTGTTAGCCTGTACTTCAGAGAAGTAGATACCAAACAGGAGAGGACCCAGGACTGAATCCTGTGGTACTCCACTTGTCACTGGTCTGAAGTCTGATTTGGAGTCTGCTACTTTCACAGTGTGGGTTCTGTCAGTAAGCCAGTTGGCAACCCATCTTGTGACATAGGGATTTATACCTAGTTTAGTGAGTTTATCTATAATTCCAGAGTGGGGGATGGTGTTGAAATCCTTGGCAAGATCTAGATAGGCTGTGTGAATCACCTTACCCTTGTCTACAGCTTTGGTGACTGCTTCTAAGAAGTCTATCAGGTTTAGGAGACATGATCTGCCTTTTACAAACCTGAACTGTGTGGGGTCCAGAGTTTGGAGATCTCCAGTGTCTTTGTTTGAGTTCCATGATGTTACATTCCATGGCCTTGCAGACCAGGCTCATCAGGCTAATGGGGCGGTAGTTCCCGGGGTCTGTTGTGGTGCTCCGCCCCCCCCCTTTGTGGAGTGGGATAACTGTCACAGTGTGCCATTCAATGGGCACAAAGCCTGAGGTGAGGCTATGACTGAACATGGTACTTAGGTGGGGTGCCAGTTCATTCTGTAGTTCGTGTAGAAGGCAGCCTGGGATGTTGTCAGGTCCCATGGATGCTGTGTTCTTGGCTTTGGAGAGTGAGGTTTTTACCTGTGCAGCCGTGATTACAGGAACTTTGCATTTCTCCAGTATAAAGATGGGCCCTTTAGGGGGTGAGAGGGGGGATAAAGTTAACACTGAACCTATCTGCTAGGATGTTGGCAATATCAGTTGGTTCTGTATATTTAGTGTCATTGTGCTGTAACTCAGAGCAGATCTTAGTATTGCCATTGAGATTCTGGACATATGTTTGTGGTTGCCTTTAGAATCAGTGGCGATTTTGTTTTCATAACTAGCTTTGGAGGATTTTGAGGGATCTCAGCTTCTTACTGAGGCTGACCAGGGAGTTCCTCCGATCATGGGATTTTACTCTTTTTTGCAACAGTTTCTTTCTTCTGTTGTAGAGTTTGTTTATGGCAGAAGACCACCAGATTGGCTTTCTTTTTTTTTTTTTGGAGGATAGAATCTTGGTTCTGTTAGGGATAGCACAATCCATGCACTCGTGTATGTGCTTATAAAGTCCATTTGTGTAGGATTCAGCAGTCATACCTCTGTTGTCCATCTGCATGGGTGTTGTGAAGTTTGCCACTTCTGTCTTAAGAAGCGTGAAGTTGGCTTTAGAGAAATGTTTTACGGTGGTTTTCCTAATGGGGGTTGGGAGCGGGATGTGGATGTCTAGGGTGATTAGCTTGTGGTCGGATCTGACCTCTGGTGTGGAACACCGGTTGCCCATGTTGGTGATGATCAGGTCTAGGATATTGCTGCCCCTGGTGGGAGTGTGGATAAGTTGATCCAAGGCATTTGAATTGATTTCCAGAAAACGTTGAGCAAAAGAGTTGTTACCTGAGTAGTTTTCCCAGTTAATGGTAGGGTAGTTGAAATCACCCATTATTAGAGTGTTGGGTTGTACCTTAATATTTTCCAGTGCATCAAGAAAAGAGGAGTGGGAATCGTGGGGCATGGTGGGAGGTTTGTAGCAAGCTACAATCTGGATTGCAGTTTTGCCCAGAGTTAGTTGAACTCTGATAATCCCGGATGCATTATGATGAGCAACTAGCTTGGAGGTGTGGATATCCTTAATGAATATGGACATGCCTCTACCTTTAGTGTTTCGGTCCGGGTTTGGTGGCCGAAAGGTGTGGCATGAATTATAGCCTGGTAATGCAGGGGTGCTCTCTGGAGCTTTGATCCATGTCTCTGTCACTGCACAGATGTCAATGTTCTCCATTTTAAGGAGTCCCTCGAGTGAGTGCATTTTGAGGTTTAGCCTTCTATCATTGAGTAGCATTACCGTCAGATTTTGCTTGCTTGTACCTGTTATGGTGGTGAATTTGTCATTTGAACCTTGCCTAAAAAAGGCACTATAGGGGTGGCAAGAGCCTTTGCCAGTATCTGGAATCCTAAGGGTGACAGGTGCAGGCCATCTCTGGCAAAGCAGTGTGGTCTGTCGATCATGTCATCCCAGGCAGACAGATACTGGATTCCCTTAAAATGGCACCAGAAGCTTAGCCAATTTTTAAATTCAGTCATTTTGTCCTTGTACTGTGGTATCATTCTGGGTGATGGCAGGATGCTACTCTGGACTAGGGTCATACCTGCCTGGGCTACAAGATCGGAGAGCTCCTCCATGTCTCTCCATGTAGTCCAGGGAGGTACATCTCCGGTCATTCACACCAACATGGACAATGACAGAGTCATGTTTGTACTTGTGGAGTGACCTGAGTGCGTGCGTTATGTGGCGGATCCCAACAGGCTGACAGTCACTTTCTCCTTGTTTAGCCTGGTGAGTGAAACATTAGTGTGCCTGACTATAGAGTCACCTATGACTAGTGTGTTGGGTACATTATGCCTTATGGGCTGTAGTTGAGTGGCACACTGATTATGTGGGCTGTGTGTCATTTGGGTTGTGTTGGGGGGGTGGAGGTTGCTTGCATTTCTGCTTTGGAGGTCTCAGTTGTTTGGGCAGATTTTTACTGAGAGCCTCCGCGAATGTAGGTGTGTGTTTTGTGCTTGTGTGTGAGTTTTGGTGGTGTAGGTTTTGAGGGACTATGTGATGAGTGTGGTGTGGTGCAAGTGTTTACCTTCTCCTCTTGACTGTCTAGTCCAGTCTTCAGTGAAGAGAGCTTTGCTTTCAGTTTGGCTATATAAGTGCATCTCTCACAGGTCATAGTGTTGGGTGGTAGGAGGAGAGGGTTGTCTGTGTACATGAGGCAGTTGCTGCATTGTCCCAAGATACCCAGATTCATCAGGTAGACAGGAGAAAACACCGGGAGTTGACCTGTAGACATGCCTGAATAGGTGCATATTTATTAAGTACTAAAAACTGTTTCCTCTAGACAAGTGAGGAAAGTTGAGTGCTGTAGTAATTTATAACTTTAGTGCTTACAACGAGTTCTGAGCAAGTGCTGAGCTCAAAGAAACAGATTTGAGTGCTAAAACTAAAAAGCTGGCTAATTACAAGGGAAAATTTGAACAGCAGACTTTATGGCGCCAGGAATAGTTTAACCCTAGTTAAGTGGGAGGGGGGCTCAGGAGCTCAGAAACAGTCCTGGACACACCAAATCCGTATCTGGACAAGACCTGCCACAAGAAAGGGGGGGATATCAAATTTTGTTTTTATATCAAGAATCAACTTAATGAGCTAAATGAAGTGTTTAAAACAGCCCTTTTATTATCTATCTATCTATATATATATATATATATATATATATATATATATATATATATATGTATGTATATACGTGTGTGTGTGTATTTATTTATTTTTTTAAACCAAAAACGTCATTGCTGAGAATCATAAAGCGCTTTTCGTTTGCTACTGTTAGCAAACTTTTTCAGACAATATACCAAGTCACATTCAGGTTATATATACCTCCCCCTTTACATTAATTAACTAATTATTTAATTAGCTTACCAAAAGGAATACTACTCTAAATTGCTTCACAATTTCAAGGCCATCCACTGTCATAAATAAATACAAAACTATTGTAAAATACTTTGATAAAAAACTAATCTAAACTAATAAAAAAGTAGTAACAAATAAGCCAAAAAGTGATATTTATAATTAGTGTTTTAAAAAACATATATTTCCATATGAGTCCTTTAAACTCCTATGAACACTTGTAATCATACTAGTGTAGACCTCAATATGAACCACCCAGTAATTTGTTAATTTATACAAATATTAGTATTCATTTTTTCTTCTCTCATCATGGATATTTTACCTATATTATTACTTTATCCTAAAGTCATCTTTTCAAACTTTTAAGCTTTAACACACTACTCAAATTTTTTATTAGTTTAGGTTAGTTTTTTATCAAAGTATTTTACAATAGTTTTGTATTTATTTATGACAGTGGATGGCCTTGAAACTTGTGAAGTAATTTAGAGAAGTATTCCTTTTGGTAAGATAATTAAATAAGTAGTTAATTAATGTAAAGGGGGAGGTATATATAACCTGAATGTGATTTGGTATATTGTCTGAAGAAGTTTGCTAATAGTAAACAAAGCTTTATTTTATTGAAATTTTCTTTGTTTTATTGGTGTGCTTTGGCATTGCTGCTACCTGTCTTGTTTACTAGTTTTATTTTCGTGTTTTTACTTATTGCTGAGAATCATCTCAGAGGCTCCTCAGAGCCATTAAGCATTATCCATCACTGTGTCTGTTACCACAGCAACCTTTGAGCGTCTGTTTCTGTTAGTGTGTCTGTGTACTGCATACCAGAGGCTCTCGATGCACCTGAAGCAAAGCTTCACTTCACTGCAAATTCAAGCCTAAATTCCCTCCCTTTCAGCGAGGCAGCAGCCAGGAAAAGAACAGAGAGCAAATAGATTAAAAAAAAAAAAAAAAACCTCCCAACAAGCCGTCGCAACAAGAGACAACACACTCCTCCAGCCCTCCCATCTCTCACTCAGCAGACGTACAAATAAACCATTCTCTGCCAAATATCCCTTCTCCGGATCCAGGCCAAAACACCAAATGACTCCACCCAATACACAAGCATCAGCAAACCTCGACCACAAGCTGCAACCCACAGCCCCCCCGAGACGAAACTATGATACCTGCCATAATTGATATTAACTATGTTCAGACAGAATAATAATGGCATTTGTACTAAGAGCTTGCTATTATTATTTAACCAGGATATACATGACATTTCTAAATCACACTTTAACTGAAGAAGGCATTAGTCTCCATGACAGCATTTTTTTTCAAAACACTCTACTGTTACTGCTATTGTATATGATGTTAATTTGTTACATTTGAGTCTGAAATCTGATGAATGGTACCTTGTTGAATTAGTTAATTAATTACTTAAATTATTATAAGTAAAATCATTGAAAAATGAAAAAGATAAGTATTCATTGAGTTCAAGCAGGGGAATAGAAACTTCTATGTTTGTGTTATATGTTGCTTTGTTTGGCTTATATATAATGTAAACAGTAACCCATCTTGACCTGCCTTTGTTTGTGAAGAATTTTTGGACTCTTTGAACATTCTGAATAAATCATTACTGTTTCTCAGTTGTTTAAGAATCCCTCTTGTCTGTTTTTATTTAAAAAAAAAAAAAAGTGATGTACCATATCAGTTGATACTTTGAGAGATGTAGTTGTAAGAGTTATTCAGCTATCTTGGAATCAGTTTCTTGTTTCTTCTTTCTAGCATCAGTCCAAGGATTTGTTTCTTTTATTCTTTTAAGAGTAGGGGCCATCCATTCCATTTCTTCTGAGATAGACACTACATTGTTTTTGATGAATAATAGTAGCTTTTTCTAAGTCATTATAGCTTTTTCTAAGTCATTAAAGGTTCTCATCTCATTGGCAAAAAGTATTTTTATCTTGGCTGGAAAGGCCAGCTGTGCTTTAATGTTGTTTTGTTTCAACAGTTTTATTATTGGCCAGACTTTTTTCCTTTATTCTAGTATTCTGGAAGAATAATCATTGTCAAACCTTATCAGGCTTTGATTGTATTTTAAGGGTGATTTTCTCCAAGCAGATTTTAATATTAGTTCCTTGTCCAGAAAGGAAAGAAAGTTTATAACTATGGATCTAGGTGCGCCCTTTCAATTCCAAATGAAAGTCCCTCTTTCAAGTCTAAAAATTCAGGAATCCAGGTTGTTAAGAATGAAATGTCTTCGCCTTCAGTGTTTTTAGGCAGACCAAAGATCCGTATGTTGTTTCTCCTTTCCCTGTTTTCTAAGTCATCCATTTTGTTAAGCAGCCATGTATTCTGTTTAAGTAGAAATTCTTTTTGGAATTCTTCCATTTTGAGTCTCCCTTCAGTGTCATTTAGACAAGTCTCTATATTTGTTATTTTTGTATGGTGGTGGTGTAATAGTTCCTTAAGAGTCTGTTTTTGAGAATTTAATTTGAGTTTTTCTAAGTTATTGTTAAAGCCATCCATCTGCAAAGATTGTTCCTATGTCATCAATTGCAGTTCTTTTTTCAAAGTAGCATCTGGATGAGAATTGAGTTCATATTTATTGACTCAGTATATCTCCAAGTTACTTGACAGGAAAATGTTTGTATATTTCCACCAAAATTGATATTTATGTATTTTATCTATAGATTTCTGATGTTTTAAACTTGAAAATAATAAAATGTTTCCATATTATTATACTAGTTTATGGAGCTCTCAAAATTCACTGCTGTCAGTTGGCCATCTAGGCTCCGCCCTAGTACTTAATATCTTGATCAACTCCTGTTTGACTTTGTGTATAGCAGTCTGGTTTCTTCAGTAATCTTCTGAGTATAGAATTTTAGACAAGGACTACTTACTCTGGTGTCAGATCTTCGTTTTGGGATACCTGTTTCTACTGACCTCTTGCAAACATGGCCCCTCTCTTTCTCTCTGTCTGCAACTTTTGGCTATCAGAATTCTTGCAGTCTTTGTTTTTTGTGACAGTACTGATTTTTGATGGTTCTGATTGCTCTAAACTTTGAAGCACTTCTACAAATGTCTGTGATTTTCTTCTCTACAACTTTTCATCTTCCACATAAATAGAACAAGACCTTGGCTCAGATGAGCTGCTTGACCAGCTACATAAAGTTTCTGACGTACTATTTCTGCTTCCGTGCTGTAAGCTTTCCCTTTTCTTGTATGGCTTTTCTGGCACAGTAACAAATGAAGTAACCTGATTTTAAGTTTTTGTCTATTAGTAACTGAGTTAGTAAAATATCTGAAATTCATCTTTCCCACTGCATAAGTGACATTCTAGTTTATCTGCCATTGTAAACCAGAACTGGCCAGTTTTCAAAAGGTCAGACTCCCATCCCTCCCTCTCTCTCTCTCTCTCTCTCTCTCCTTGTGAGAGCTGATTGGCTGAGTATATCGTGAAAGGGAAGCTTTCAGCTTGTCAGAGGAAGTTAGTGTTCAGTCTTTTTCTGCCATCCAAAGAAGAAAGGTGTCTGGCTCTTCACAGTATCCAGTGTTGTTTTATTTCCAGTTTACTGCTCAGATAAGCCTCATTTTGGGACCTACTTCTCATTTTATTATTAGTTATTCTCTTCTTTATGTTTATTTAAAAATATTTATCTGATATTTTATTTCTGTCAGTTTACACCAATTCCTGTGGAAATATCTACTTGTAGCAGTGTTCGTTTGGCTTCTATCCGTAACAATTTTTTTTTACTGTTTCTGAGGAAGATTTCAGTATTTCTCTCAGAAGTGCAGTGTGAATATGTGCGGTCAGGCACTAGAGATGTGTCTTTGCTGTTGTTACTTTGCTTTGCTTTCATCTTTTGACCGAAAAGTATTGCAGAACTTGGATTTTGTCAACATGTATACATTATTTGTTTGTCTAACTCCAAACCACCCATTGCTGTAGCCTATTTCTTACCTACCCTACTGTATGCCTCCCCACTGTTGTCCACAGAGACAAAGCCAGAACAATGCTGCAATAAAATAGCTCGCTTTGCTGCAAATCACCCTTGAGAACTCATCACTGTTCAGTCCATTTTAGTTGTTTAAGGGCAGAACTCCCATATCACCTCCACTATAGTCAACTACTACTAGGTCATGCTCTAATATGTTATCCTGATAATTGTCCAGCACTAAAAGGCATGCTTCAACACTACTACCCTACCAAAGCTGTATGCTCTAAAGGCAACCTCCTCTTCTCCATCACTAAAGCTCAAAATGCATTGAAACTCTGTAGCTACCATCTAGAGTGCCCCCCATATGCTCTCAGGCTTCTTGAAAACCAACAGGCATTCAAAGCACATCTAAAAAACTCTCAAAATATTAACTCCTGCAGCTCTATTATCTCCAAAGTAAGTATAGCATCTCTGCTTTCTTCTTCCTCCTCCTGTTTACCTCCAGGGTAAGTATAGCATCTCTGCTTTCTTCTTCCTCCTCTTCTTTACCTCCAGGGTAAGTATAGCATCTCTGCTTTCTTCTTTACCTCCAGGGTAAGTACAGCATCTCTGCTTTCTTCTTCCTCCTCCTCTTTACCTCCAGGTAAGTATAGCATCTCTGCTTTCTTCTTCCTACTCTTCTTTTCCTGCAGGGTAAGTACAGCATCTCTGCTTTCTTCTTCCTCCTCCTGTTTACCTCCAGGTAAGTACAGCATCTCTGCTTTCTTCTTCCTCCTCTTCTTTTCCTGCAGGGTAAGTACAGCATCTCTGCTTTCTTCATCCTCCTCCTGTTTACCTCCAGGTAAGTACAGCATCTCTGCTTTCTTCTTCCTCCTCCTCTTTACCTCCAGGTAAGTATAGCATCTCTGCTTTCTTCTTCCTCCTCTTCTTTTCCTGCAGGGTAAGTACAGCATCTCTGCTTTCTTCTTCCTCCTCCTCTTTACCTCTGCTCTCCTTTACTCTGTTACCAATTATCACTCTACCTTTTTCAGTAAGTACTAGAATAGATGTTCTTATAGGCTAATTTAAGTCAGTTTCCCTTCAAAGATGAGCATGAAACCCCTTACCTTGTGTCTGTGAATTAAACACCTAAGCATTATACCAACCCCAACCCCCTTAAAGGGATTTGAACCAGGCACCCTTGACACAAGACATCCCTACATTAGCCCAGTACACTAACTGATAAGTCTTCACCCATCTCAACTTCTGCCAGTGCCTGTCTTAACTCCGTTATCATTTCATTTATATCTCAAAATTAAATCAACCTTTTGCTATCCACCCTTGGTAAATGACTCTGTACTCTGTACTGTGACATCTGTTGCACTGCATAGTTATTTATTTAACTGCATTTGTGTAAAGTATAATTGGTATAAGAAAGCTTAGCACTGTATGTATAGTTATCTTATCTATTCTGACATTGTAAAATGTATTTTAATTGCATTCTACTTAACTTAAAAGATTTTGATTTTACTTCATGTATTGGAGATTTTCTCCCCAGGTCTTTGTGCCCAGCCAAACTTCGCCTCTCAACAAATGTAAAATAAAAATAAATAAATGTACTATACGTATGATTCTACCCTGTGTTTTTAACACTGGACTGCAATTTTATTGCTAATGAAGTTATTTGAATGTACTGCGGAGACTGTACTCTCTCTCTGACAAGATCATCAGAGGTTAAATTGCTATTAAACATTATTTTATGGCAGTTTAACATAGTTAAGGTCTCTGGAGCTAATTTGGTTTGGCATATTGGTTGCTTTGGTGTTTGGACTATGCGTACTGGAATTCTTTAACTTCTACCAGTTGTAAAATAATTCTGAATGCATTTCAACTTTTATTTTTGATGCTAGAACTGTTTGGCAGAGTTTAGTTGTTTGGGGACGTACTAGAAACTTTAAGTGCTTATTGCTGTACATTATCCAGCACTGTCACATTGCCCAGCACTGTCAGTTTTAGTTTAATAGGAGTTCTTTCCCCTGAATTGATGAATCCTTACTCTAGGACCCCCAACAAAACAAGTTGCACCCTGTAGTGTAGCTTTGCTGATCACTATGGAACCCTTGAGTTAGGTACACCCTCCAGGGCTCTTCCTGTACTTGGCAGATGTATGGGAGAACTAAATCCTTTAGGTACAGGAGTAATCCAGGGTAAGGGATTCCTTGCCAGACAAAATTCTCTGTCCTGTGATATTTTATCTAGTAGCGAAGTTCACAAGAAAAAAACAAACAGAAGCTTCATCATGCAGCTGATAATCAGATTATAGCATTTTATAAGGCTGATGTGATTTCTTTGGCTAGGAATGTCCTGCAGCCAGCTAATTCTGGTTGTTTTCCCATCCTGGCTCTAGTGCTAGTTTGGCTAGAGACCTTTCTGTTTCAGTCAGTCTAATTCTTGGAAGGTGAGCTGAGCTTTAGTCCAAGTAAGTGTTCACTTTTTCTCAGATGATTGCTAGATTTACTGATGTTTTTACTAGGGAGCAGTTGGGAACTACCCCAGAGCTAGGCAGAGTAAATGACCTTATAAAGGAAGATATGCCCAGTTCTGAGGCTATCCCCTTCTCTTACTGGCCTTGGGAAATATTTTACAGTGTCTACACTTTGGATGATTTTGCTGCATCCTTACCTGCAGAGTAAAAGTCTTATACAAGTCTGGTTTCAAAGCATGCTTTGAGAGGTGTGCTATCTCGAGAAATGCTGTTTCTTCTGTTATTTTAAGGCAGGTATGCTTGGTTACATAATCAAAACCTCTCTGATTTAAAAGCTGAAATGTTGAATGCATCTGAATTGGTGTTTGGGCCTTCTGTTGCACAGATTCTCAATACATGGTGCATCTAGGATGTTTCATGTGTTCAAGTTCTCCCTTAACAAGGAGCCTTCCTTGTTAGGGCAGAACAAACAAGTGAAGGATCCTAAAGTAAGTAGCAGCTTTGAAAAACAGATGGAGGGGTTCCTTCCCAAGACTGGATCAACCCCTTGCCAAAAATGACTATGCTGAGGCACAGAGCACCCATCAACACCCCTCCAACCTCCCTTCTCTTCCTCTTTTCTCCAGGCTCTCTCTCAGCACTGTGGGCATTCCCACAAGTAGTCTCAGACTAATGGGTTCTGAGAATAACTTGGGGAAGAGACACTTGGCAATGGATAGAAAATCTTTCCCCTTTCAGGGAAATTTATCCACACCCACCAGACCAGACGGACCCATCTCCTCCAGTGCTTCATCACATGGTCGAAGCAGGGGTTATAGAGCCAGTGCCTGAGATGCATAAAGGCAAAGGATTTTACTCCAGAATCTTTCTGGTACCTAAAAGGAGCATTCATGGAGACCCACCCTAGATTTGCCCTTTCTAAACACCTTTTTAAAAGTTCCATAATTTAAACTTCTCACCTTACAGCCAGTCCTAGCATCTCTTTCAGAGCACTGTTTCATGGTGACTGTAGGTCTCAAGGATGCTTATATTCCATTACTATTGCTCCCAGTTTTAGGACATTTTTGAGATTTACTCTGGCTTACATTATCAGTTTTATGTATTACCCTTTGGACTATCTACTGCATCTCGAGTGTTTACAAAGTGTCTAGTCCCTAGTGGTTGCCTACTGCAGAATCTTAGGATCCACATTTTTCTTTATTTAGAGGACTCGCTGATTTGTGCAGATTTTGTATTCCGGTACTGGTGTCTTTAGATAAAGATTACATCCCTCCTTTTTCCCACCTGGGCTTTAAATTGAACCTTCAATAAATAGTATTTCCTCACACACTCTCAACAAATTGTTTTCTTGGGCTGGGATGTCCTTCTGCCTGGCTAATAGGGCATTGTCTTTTTTTATTTCTTTCTTCTAGACATGGCCTCAGCATGAGAGTTTCTCAAAATTCTGGGCTGTATGGCACCAGTGATCCTCATGATACCACTAGCCAGACTACACATGTGAAAAATTCAGTAGTACTTAAATTGTTGGACCCAGCACCTTCATCCCTTGGATTTTCAGGTACTGAGATTTCTGAAACCAGAACTGCAGTGGTGATGGGATTTAAATGTTTCTGAATCCAGGGCTCCCTTTCTGTCTTTAGAACCCATTCATATCTGTCCAGATGGACTGTTCGTATTTTGCGAGGGGGAAACAGTGTCCATGGGAGTTCAAGTTCAAAGCTTGTGGGATCCTCAGGACATACCAAAGAATGTAAATGTATAAGAGGTGCTGGCTGTGATTCATGCCTTAAAAGCTCTTCACCGCTTATGGACTCTGGTCCTCTTCTGGTTGTCACAGACAACACTACTGTGATGTGGTAGCTGAACAAGCAAGGGGCTAGAAGGTCATACCTTCTTTGCGAAGAAGCTGGCTGTACAGCATTCTCTGACAATTCAGGCCTCATACATTCCGTCAGAACAAAACACGGTGGCAACATACTAAGCAGTCCTAGACAGACCCTAATGATTGGAAACTCCAATGTAGAAGTCTTCCAAGTAGATCTCTTTACCTTCTTTCAAAACAGACAACTGAAAAAACAAACAAAAAATTCTGTTTATGACATCCTTGCAGCCATGCTTGTGAGACAGATGCTTTATCTTTTCCAGTGTCAGAAATGTTCCTGTATGCATTTCCACCCTTTCCAATGATTCCCAAGGTACTTCTAAAGATTCTGAAAGAATTACCAAATATTATTCTGGTATCCCCCTTTTGGCCCAAGTCTTTCCTCACACCCTCTCAGCAAATTGTTTTCTTGGGCTGTTGAGTAGGCACATTAAAAAGGATGGCCTTCTGCCTGACTTATCAGGGCATTTTTAGATATTTATTTATTTATTTCTTCTAGACATGGCCTCAGCAAGTGAGTTTCTCAACATTCTGGGCCGTATGGCACCAATGATCCTCATTATACCACTAGCCAGACTACACGTGAAAAATTCAGTAGTACTTGAAGAATGTTTGGACCCAGCACCTTCATCCCTTGGATTTTCAGGTATTGGGATCTATGTACTGCTGTACGAATTCCATAGCAAGACGCAAACAGAGAGCAACATGCAGTTAGTCATTGGCAAACCTAATTAACCATAGGTCAGGGGTTACACTTTGGAGGTTGTAGATGCATATGCCAAAGTTTGTTCTCCCTTTTAATGGAATTGGCCATGGGCAATTACCACAAGCTTCCCCACAGACTAGATTTTCTCACACAGTATCAGGGTGAACTGTACACCCCAACTTATAGCAATTACAACTGACAGCCTGGTGATTCTGTTTTGATACATTTTAGGCACATGCTCCTTGAGGATGTGTAGCAGGTATTTAAGTAGGCAAGAAAACCTGCAGCTAGCAAATCTTAGGTTTACAAGTGGATGCGGTTTTCTAGGGGGTTCCTAGTCAATAACAGAGGTTCCCAAAAGGGTTTTGACCCCTCTGATTTTGAAATATTTGTGTAAGCTACATAGAGGTCTTTTGTCATATGTTTCCTGAAGAGAATACCCCTCCACACATCCACAGGCTTCATTGATGATCCCCCAGTGGGCATGCCTCTCCTCCCCTGCCAGTGCTGCCACATTCTGCTTAGGGTTTTATCCCTTTATGCTATGGCACTGGCAGCAGTTTGTTCCAGAGACAAAGCAAACAGGTAATAGATCTGTCCCTGTGGCATGTTTTATTTGTATGTTGGTGGACATTTAAATCACATTTCAAATGTTTGTGGATATGCAAGAAATCAAGGAGGGATGGGTCCTTGATGGAAAGTAAGCCATGTAGAATTAAGAAATGGCAAATAGTGGCAGGTTTCAAGCTTGTGTTGGTAAGCAAGAGTCTTTAGACCAGTAATCATTTTAGTTAGGAACCTCTGTGATCTTTCTAGATGTGTGATGTGTCTGGATAGGTACCTGCCAAAGGGGGGCATGAGAGCAGAGTACAGCAAGACTATTTTCTGTACACTTTTGACTTAGATGAGATGCCTTTAGATATCAGCTGTGCACAATGTGATTTCCTAACTACTGATGCTACATGGTGGTCAAAGGAGTAGGAGTCATGGAGCAGGTTGCAAGGATCCCTGACTGCTCTGTAGGCATGAAGTAGGAAACTGGCTGTACAGTAAGTTGCAGATGAGAGTTGTTTATCACATGCGACAATTGTGTACTTCTGTGCATTTACTTTTAGCCCCTTTTCAGTAGACTACTCGTTTATAAGTAGTTCTTGCTGTACGAATTCCATAGCTAAAAGTGAATGGAGAGCGACATACAGCTTACAGTCATTGGCAAACCTAGTTAACCATAGTTCAGGGATGAAACTTTGTGGGTTGTAGATGTATATGCCAAAAGAAGGGGTCCCAGTAGTGAACTGTGAGGTATACCACTAGTCACCTTACTTTCTGAGGTGGCAAGTGAAACCTTAAACTGTATTGGTCATGTTCTAAAGCAGGTCTAAGAAATAAATCTTTGAAGTAGCGTATGACACCCTTGCCATATACTACAGCAAAGTGTGCTGTTTTTGATGCAAAGCGTTTGTTTGTGCAGTTTATTTTGTTAAGGATGGCCTCCTAATTTTTTTCTCCGACTTTAAAATTCCTCCAGTGATGTCATGAAGGACCGAACCCGCAATGTCTCACTACCTGAACTAATTTATAAGTTACTGTATTTCCATTCTAAATGCATCAATAGTAGCTTCTTATTTTCTCAAAAGACAATTTGACAATTTTGTTTGTAAGTAGTATACCTTAGTTTGAAAATGAACATGTGAAGTAGTAGAGAAACCACATTGTAAGAAAGAAGTTGCTTCACTAAAGAGGCAAGTTTTATTTTGCCAGTAGTGCTTTGCAATTGTATGTAAACTATTACCCAGTACCTACCATGACATCATGTTGTGGGTGTGGTTATTGGGAAAAATTGAGTGAGCAGTGAAACTCAAGTCAGAAAACATACTATAATCTTCATTGTTTGCAAAAGCACATGCAACTTTATCATGAGAATTATAATGAGGAATGAAAGTAACTGTAAAACAAGCATGCTTCCAAAAGTGACCGAAGAACTTTAACTGTTTGGGTTCAGTATCTGAGCCAGTTTGCTATACACCTTACCACATAAGGTTCTACTGTCAAGTCTCAAATATAATACCAGCATGAGAGATGCTATTGAATGCCTTGGCCAGATAGACTGGGCTGTGTGCACAGCCTCCATGACCTTCTCAAAGAAGTCAACAAATTAAGTTGGCATCATCTCTTTGATGAAATCAAATTATTGATGGTCTAGCTGTATGAGGTTTTTTCATGTTGTGGTTAATGAAGTCAGATATCAGATATTGTTTTATCTCACTCCAGTGGCACAGAGGGATAAAATCCTGCCTACAGCCCAGCCTTCAGGGGTTTGCTTAGGGGCTCAGCTGACCCAGTGTCAGGAAAAATGGACATGCCCATCCTTGGGGGAGGGAAAGGTGTGTGTATGGACATACACAGCCATTGGAGCTTTCTGGTAGAGGACAGAAAGCCAGCCTCAATGTGTTACAGCGGGGTGGGGGGGGGGGGCAGCTTTCCGCCATCAGGGTCTTTTGAAATTGGGGAGCTGTTTGGGGTTATCTGCCACATGCAAGACCCCATGGAAGTTGCCAGGACATGTTAGGGAAGCACCCAGGGGTAGGCTTAAAAAAAAATAAAAATCTACAGCTTTAACAGCACAACACACCCCCCCCCCCCCGGCTGCCCTTATGTTCCTCTCTGGCTCCTGCCATAAACCTGTGTTAGTCTTGGGATAGATTGTGGGGCATTGATATGGCTGTCAGGATGAAAGTCGGGGAGAAAGTGTACAAAAAAAATATATATATATATGTTCCATGGATTTACAAATTAGCCTGCTTATGCTGATGGGTCTGTAGTTTCCAGGGTCTGTGATAGCTCCAACTTTCGTTTATGAAGTAGCAACACAACAGAAATTCTCCATGCTTCAGAAGCTTAAGTTTAACAACTTCAGAAGGGTTTCCTCAAGAGCATGCTTGGTGCTGTTTTTTAGGCATCCAGATAAATTGTTTGGACCTGAGGAAGAGGTATTTTACTTTTAAAAAAAAACAGTTAAGACATGTTTCTTGATCTTGGGGGGGCTTCGGGAATTTTTGGAATCTCATTGACTGTTTCAAAAGTATCTGCAAGAAGTGGGTGATGCTATTTTAGATTAGTTCAGAAAACTACTGGATGTTATTCCTTAAGTCTGCATTCTTTTTTTTGTCCATCTCAATTATTGGATCAGATATACACAACTTTTAGACTCTCTTGGATCCAAGTGTCCCCTAGCCATAATTCCCCTCCACCCTCACAGTTCCTCAGATCTCATTTGCCACTTGAACTAGCCAGACGTGGTCCCCAAGGCACAAAGTGGTAGATGCGATTTGTCATCAAGGTTTTCAGATAAGTGAGGCCTTCTTAGTACTTATTTACTGCTGAGTCAGTTTATCATCTTGATTCCTAATGTTAAGACTCTAGCCATAGCTTTGAAAACTTAGTATAGTTATTCTCCTCCTTTTTCCTCTCTCTGCCCTTCCAGCTGTATAAGAAAAGGTATACTACATTTTTTCTGTTTTCTAGTTGAAATTGGTATTTGTCTTCTAGTGGTTGTACTTACTAGTGTAATTTTTTCTTTGCATGTGGTTAGTGTACTACTTGGATGTTAGTGTTGCTGTTGACTTTCTCTTCTACGATATGGCAGACAAAGCACCCAGATTGCATGTAGAATGCATCTACTGTATGGGTGCAGCCTATCTTCAAGATGAATGATGTCTGTGCTGGGCTGCTAGCCTTTTTGCACCAATGGTCAAAATTAGTACTTAAAGGACTTTTTCTGATGTTGTTAATCTTCTTTCCATTCATCACTGATGGGTTCGGTTCCGAGTCCTCGGAACTGAGATGGAGTAGAACCAAGCTCATGCCAGCCAAAACACTCTTGAGCTAAGCTTCTACCCACAATGCCCTTCTCCCTCTTACCCCAGATCTTGTTTGCCGTGTAGCCGTAAAGCCATGTTTCAGCCGAGCTCTCAGCTAAATGGAAACGTTTTGATATTTTGTGAGAAAATTGGTCTGTTCTCTTATCGCTTCATCAGTCTTCATATTTACAGTTAGATTCACACCTTTTCTCTTTCTTCCACCCATTTGTTAATCTTTTAAGTGCCATTGGTGGTACCGCACTCTCTCTACCCTTGTGGTATTCCTTGAGTGCCATAGCTGGCATTTCTTCTCTTCTTCCCTTTTCTGTCTAGTTGTGTGTTTCTGACTCTTTGGATAGATACTGTGTGTACTTGTTTAGGTTCAGACATAGAGTAAGGAACTTAGTTGTCTCTGAAGACTTTGAGTGTTGTGTTTAACTTTTTATGATGTCTGATGAGAAGGGTACTACAGGTTTCAAGCATTGTACTTTGTGTAATGGTAAACTTCCGAATTATGACTTTCACGATGATTGCGTTTATTGCTTGGGGTGAGTGCCCCATCTTTCAGTGCAGCCTCCCTGTGTGATCTGCCAAAGTTTTAGCCAGCGCGCACTGAATGAGCACAAGAATAAGTTTATTTCTAAAGGTCTCAACCTCTCCTAGGAAGGATAAGAAAAGGCCCCATTCCAGTTCCCTCTTCACCCTTGGGTGACTAGGGCACATCTGTGAAACCCAAGGTGCAAAAACGTTCTTCAGAGCATAAATCTGACTCATTGGCACTGACCTCATCTGCTCCAGGTACTACGACTGTTACTATATCGGCGCCATCTTTGGCACCGATACTGTCTCTATCACCGACCATAAGCCCTCTCCTATTATGACTTCGGCACTGGGTGCCACTTTGGTGCAGTGCATGTCTTCGGTGCCTATCTTTGCAATGATTCAACCTCCGGTATCAGCTCCTAGTGCCACTTTGACACCAAGCTCTCTTACAGCCCCGACTAGAGTAGATCTGACCTCACTGCTTCCGGTCTCCAAACTTGAGACTTTGGTGCCGGTAGGTCCCGCACCATGGACCCGATACTCTGTCCATAGACCCGTTTCTAGGCCAAGTGTATAGCCCATTCTTAGATCGACCAGACTCTCTGTCAGCAGTATCCACTAGATCCACCAGGAGCCTTTCAGAACTTGATGTGGTGCGTCTTGTGGATCAGCTGTTGGTAGCCAGGGGAATACCCATGCCTTCCAGGACCCATCTGTCTACGGGACTTGGGTTGACTTCTCCAAGGACTCCATCCTATTCTCCTCTTTTGACCACCTCAGTTCCTACATCCCTTTCGGAACCCCCCCCCCCCGTCTCAGCGCCAGTAGTGGACCTCACTTTGGCTCTGAGACCGTCCCTTTGTTCCTACTGAACCAGTCCTTCCTCAATCCTGTGGTTGAGCTGCGGGCTCTTTAGTCAGTGGCACAGTCCCGAGTGCTTCTTCAGTTCTGTCTGCAGTACCGGGAGCTTTGTCTGCACCTATCCTGCTTGAGGCTCCATCGTCAGGAGCGGATTCGGTGGAGCGGGGTGTGACCCCGGTTCCGAGATTTGTCATTCTCTGTTCTGGGCTCCCATTCCTCTTTTGGTGGACCTGCTTTCTGTGCAATGGAGAGGACTCTTGCTTCTGGAAGTATTCCGCCGATATTGGAACCCCAGTTTTCCCCCTCTGAGCTACAGCTGCCACAGGCCACCTCCACTGGACACCAGGCATGGAAGCCACAGGAACCCCCTGTAGAGGGTGCCCACTCTTCTGAGTCCTCCTCAGAAGCCCCCAGTGAGGAACCCCTGTGGAAGAGATCGTACAAGAAGAAGCATGTAGACTCACCTAAGGAGTCTCTTACAGAGGACACAGATTTCGATGATGGTTGAAGGATCCCTACAGTCACCCCAAATATGTCTCCTTTGGGGACATCCTTGAAATGCTGAAACAGAGGGGTGACTGGAAGCTCACTAATCCTTTTTCTGAGGAGTCCGTGTTCCTGCAGGCTTTCTGTGCCTGGCCTTCTACCTCTTGGGTGACCCCACCTGCAGATGGACTAGTCCAGCTTGTGGTGCAGCGAGCTTGGAAGAACCCTGACTCTGTTGAGGCGATCCCTCAGAGACCTGACGATACTTTCTCCACCCAAGGAACACCCACATTGGTCCAAAGGTTTACCAGATGATGCTGTGGTAGCGGCCACTAAAAAGGACCTAGCTGAAGAGTCTCCTACTGTCCACCTGCCCAACAGAGTCCTAGGCCATAGACAGATTGGGGAAGTGAGTTTTTGCATCAGCGACCTTTGCCATACAGTCCCTGAACTACTTGGCACATTTTACGAGGCTCCAAAGAGACTTGATCTCCGAACTCTCTGGAACACTCGCAGGGCAGGTGTCTGACGAGGTGATGGACAAAGTTGCCTCGCAGCTCGCAACCCTGGAATCAGTCTGCAATTTGTCCATGAGGTTGCTTTCCAAGCAACCGAAGGGGTGGCTAGAGCTGCGGGTTCAGGCATAGTTATGAGACGTCACGCCTGGATGCGCATTTGTGACCTCACGGATCCCTTCAAGTCTTTTTTTCTGAATGCTCCCATTGAAGCATCTCCCTTGTTTGGCTCCAAGGTAAAGGACACTCTGGCCAGGTGTGAGCAGGAGGGTAAAACCCTGTCTGCCATAGGTGTACATTTTTCCAACCCTCAACATTCCTTTCCAGGAACTAGATGAGTGGGAAGATGTGGCACAAAAAATCTCAGGATTCTTTCCGTGCCGCACGTGGTGTTGATACCCACAGGGGCAGAGGGGGTAAGAATTCCAGAAGACGCCCCTTTCGAGGCAGAGGGGGTCCATGCGACCAAGGCCTCAGAGACTCCTTCTCTGGGCAGCCTTAGCAGTGCTCCTGAAGAGCGACCCAATTGCTTTCCTCTGGAAACAGCCGGGGGTCAATTTCTCTCTGCACCAAGCTGCCTGGCACTCTATCACCAGCGATCGTTGGATGCAGAATATCATTACCAGAGGGTTGCACCATTCCTCTTATTACTTATCCAAAACTTCCTGACATTCCACCCAGTCAGAGGGAAGAAGCAGCTTCATAAGTAAAAAAGCTGTATCAAAAAATAGTCATCCAACTAGTCCCACCAGACCAATGTGGATCCGGATTTTACTCAAGATTCTTTTGGTGCCAAAAAATACAAGGGACAAGAGACCCATTTTGGATCTCAGCAGTTTGAACAAGTCTGTCGCCCAAACCAAATTCCGGATAGTCACGGTTCAGTCCATTCTCCCTTTTCTCTGGGAGGATGATTGGATGTGCTCGATAGATCTCCTGGACGCTTATTACCACATCAAAATGGACAAATGCTACAGGAGTCTGCTTCGTTTCCAGCTCGGAGCCAGTCATTACCAGTTTCCTGCCCTACCGTTTGTGAACACTCTGGGGGCTGTAGAGAAATCAAAGTGCATGGCAGTGGTCACAGCTCATTTGAGACTGCAAGGATTCTGGGTGTTTCCATATTTGAACAAGTGGCTCCTTACCACCCCACCAATCATCTTCTGGTAATAGCCCTGCAATACACCCTCTCTGTGGCAGAAATTTTGGGGATAACTGCACTGGGAGAAATCTAACCTTACTTCGGCCCAGCAGATAGAATTCATTGGAGCAGTCTTTGACACCCCATCCTGTCTGGTGTCACTCCCAGCTCACAGACTCAAGAGGTTGTGGCTTCAGGTCCAGGTGATATTCTGTCAAAACAAAGTCTCTGCAAGAGAGGTTCTTCAGGTCCTAGGATCTATGGCAGCTTCCATACTAGTAGTGCCTCTTGTGAAACTGCATATGCGAATCCTCCAATGGCTTCTTCTCTCTCAGTGGTTCCTGAACCATCACCCTCTATGTTTTCAGATTTGAATAACCGACTCTTGCAAGCAGGACCTTCTTTGGTGGGCGAGGCCAGACACAACTTTTAGCCGCCCATTCCAGCCCCCTCAGCCCAAGGTCACTGTGATCACAGATGCTTTCCTTATGGGGTGGGGGGGGGGGCATTTCCAAGGAAAGACAGTCCAAGGTGCATGGTCCACGCTGGAGGACAACCTGCATATCACCCTTCTAGAACTGAGAGCAGTGCTGTTAGTGTTCCAAGCATTCCAACCAGTTCTCCCCTCTGGAACGATTGCAGTTCAGTCAGACAATATGTCAATAGTCTGGTATGTCAACAGGCAAGGAGGAACCAAATCCTACCCTCTGTGTCGAGAGGCCATGAGAATTTGGCAATGGGCGATAGATTCGAACTGCTTTCTGATTGCAACGCATATCCTGGGGAGCTCCAATGTGATTGCGGACAAGCTGAGCAGATGTATTCTCTTGCCCCACGAGTGGTCTTTCAATCCTGGAGTAGCAGCAGAAATTTTCTGCTGTTGGGGCCAACCTTGCTGCGACCTCTTCGCCTCCCCTTCAAACAACAAATGCAGCAGCTATTTTGCCCTATTCCCCCCAAAGGAGGAGTGCCCGAGGGACGCTCTGATTCATAATTGGCCCACAGGACTTCTTTATGCCTATCCCCCCATTCCTGTGATCCCACAGTTCATAAAGAAAGCCATTCGGTTGAAATGCAAAGTGATCCTCATAGCCCCCTTTTGGCCTCAAACATGTTTGGTTACCCTTCCTTCGGCCTCATCTGTTGTACCCACGTTGGATTCCGGACCCTATTCCAGATCTGATCTCTCACCCCCAAGGGTTGACTCACCTGAATCTGTCCAGTGTCAAGCTGACAGCTTGGTTTCTCCACTTCCGCTAATTGGCAGACAGAATGACCTCCCCTCACCTGTTCATGATATCATTCTAGCTTCTCATAAACCATCCACCAGAAGACTATATTAGGACAAATGGAAAAGGTTCTCTATTTGGTTAAAGGAAAAGATGCTAGATCCGTATTCAGCTACAGTCACAGCGGTCTTACAATATCTAAGTGTTTTGAAGATGGAGCTGCAGCCTCTACCATACGAGTACATCTGGTGGCGATTTCAAATTACCATAACGGGCTGGATGGTACTCCGCTCATATCACTGCGTTTATGTAAAACTTTTCTCAAATGAGTTTCTCACATTAGATCTCCAATCAGACACCCTATAGAGCCATGGAACCTCACGCCGGTCTTTGACTGAACCCTGTTTGAACCCACAGCGAATTGTGACCTCAAATTCTTGTCATGGAAATCTCTCTTCTTGGTAGCCATCATGTCAGCCAGACAGATTTCAGAGTTGCAGGCATTGCGCACCAAAAGACCCTAGCTAATCTTCTACAAGGACAGAGTATCTCTTCGGACGAACCCATCTTTTCTCCCCAAAGTTGTGTCTGATTTTTCCATCAATCTATTGATCTTCCAATATTTTTCCCAAACTTTTCTAATAAAGGAGAATACTGCCTACTTTCCTTGGATGTACACAGGCAATTGCAATTTTACTTAGGACCAATACAAATACGTAAGACTCGCCAACTGTTAATTTCCTTTTCTGGGCCTAGAATGAGAAACTCTGTCTCCAAGGCCACTTTATCGAAATGGCTAAGGGACTGCATATGTTTCACGTATGCTTTTGCAAAAGAACCAATGCCACAGAATATTAAAGCCCAATTCCTCTAAGTCTATGGCAACTTCTGTAGCCTTTCCTTCCGGGGCATCTATGGATGACATTTGCGCAGCAGCCATTTGGGCTAAACCCCACACTTTTATCAGTCATTACAAATTGGATGTGGTCTCCAGAGGGAGAGCTGCCTTTGGCTCAATGGAACTCAGGAATGTTCTTCCATAAGGGCCGCCCAAGGATGATAAGGTAGCTGGGGATTCTGTCCCATTTGTGATGAATGGAAAGAAGATTAACAACATCAGATAAAGACGTTGTGTCTTACCATAATGTTCCATCTGTGTTGTTCATCTTCTGTCATTCATCACTTCAAGGCTCATGGCAGATAAAAACGGCTAGAGGTAAAAACAAGGTGCAGAAAATATATAAGGCAAAAACAGAAAAACTGCACCAAGTTAACACACAAAAACATTTATTCAAACCAAAAACAGAACAAAAAAGAAAAGGTCAGCGCTTTCACAACTGCTGTTGCTTCATCAAACACTACTATAAAATAACAAGCAGCTTAAATAGGTGCATTCAATTAGCTGATAAAAAACTGTCACATGATGCTATGCAAAGACATAAAAGGTATAGTGAACTGCAAACTGCAATTAGCTGATAAAAAACAGTCACATGATGCTATGCAAAGACAGATAAAAGGTATAGTGAACTGCAATTGGGGAAAGAAAAACGTTACACTAAAAAATCACTAAAACCTAATAATAAAACCACAAGCAAGTTAAAAGACAATATAACAATATATACATATACATATAGCTGTCTAGCTTTTATACCTAGTAGTATACGAGGTGGGGACATTGAGAATACTACAGAGAGCTATGAACAAAAATGGATCCTTAGACTTAATGCAGAGAAATACCCTGGTCTTAATGGTACTACTACCCTGAAACCTTTTCTATCGAACGAGATGAAGAGTTTACTTTTGTTACAATGGACATAAAATCTTTATTTACAAGTATCCCCAATTCTTGGGGTGTGGACAGAGTCAGAGAGATCCTTACTGTTAATAGATGCCTTACAACTACTAAAATTCAGTTGATTTGCAGCCTACTGGAAATTATACTCGAGAATAATGTTATTGTTTTTCAAGATCATTTTTTTCTTCAGAAAGTTGGCGTAGCTACGGGCACTGCTTTTGCCAATAGCTACGCCAACCGAGCTTTGGTGTGCTGGGAGCAGCAGACTATTTTTTCTGTAGATAATCCTTTCCTTGGGCAAGTATTATGGTATGTTCGCTTTGTAGATGATGTTTTTATGTTGTGGAAGGGACATGGCTCTGATATTCCTAGATTTATTGATTATTTACATACCACAACTGAATTCCTGAGATTTACTTACCATAGCTCAAATACAGAAATCAATTTTATTGATGTTACGGTCAGGAGGTCTGTTTTTAATCAATTGAGTAGCAGTGTTTACCACAAAACCTACAAGGAGAAGTACATTTTTACATAAAACTAGTATGCATCCAAGGCATATCTTTAGGAATGTCTTGAAGGGACAAGTTTTTAGGACTCTGCATCTCCACAACAGCGATGAAGAAGCAGAAGTAGCTCTTGTGAAAGTATTGAGTCTGATTTTTTAGAAAGGGGATACTCATTATCTGATATTAACAAAACAATATCTGAAGCATGGAAAGTGAGGGACACTAGATGTAGACCCCATCTTACAGAAAATATTAATAGCCGTACTTTAGATAATAGTTTGGCAGATAAGAATGATTTCAGGGTTGTTTTTCAGTTTTCTACTGATGTTAATCAGTATATGCAGATTATCAGGAGACGTTGGCATTTGCTACAAGAAGTTCCAGGGCTAATTGAAAACGTTGGTGAGGTTCCTTTATTTTGCTTTAGGAACAATAGATCTCTCAAGCAACATTTATGTAATAGGGAAGTCTCTGAGACTTTGTTTCCCAACACGCATCGGTACATTTCCTTGCAGAAGATGTACTGCTTGTAAATACATATTTAGTAAGAATACTTATACACACCCAACTCGAAAATTTTCTATCTCTAGCCATCAGTATTCAGATTGCAGGACTACAGATGTAGTGTACTTTTCTTTCTGTCAAAAATGTCCTGTATATTATATAGGGAAAACTAATAGGATGTTGAAAGACAGAATATTGGAACACATCAGAGATATTACTAATTGTAAGGAAACTAATGCTTTAGCTAATCATGTAATGTATACTGATAGTTCCCATACCTTTAGGTTTTTTGTTATTCAAAATATACCTAGTAGTATACGAGGTGGGGACATTGAGAATACTACAGAGAGCTATGAACAAAAATGGATCCTTAGACTTAATGCAGAGAAATACCCTGGTCTTAATGGTACTACTTCCCTGAAACCTTTTCTAAACACTAGACGGCTTAAACATTAACATTAAGTTTGCTTTTAGTTTGTATTTTTAGATATATATATATATATATATATATATATATATATATATATATATATATTTATGTATATATATTTATGTATTTATTGCTATATATTGTATTATGTCTTTTAACTTGCTTGTGGTGTTATTAGGTTTTAGTGATTTTTTTAGTGTAATGTTTTTCTTTCCCCATTTGCAGTTCACTATACCTTTTATCTGTCTTTGCATAGCATCGTGTGACTGGTTTTTATCAGCTAATTGCAGTTTGCAGTTCACTATACCTTTTATCTGTCTTTGCATAGCATCATGTGACTGTTTTTATCAGCTAATTGAATGCACCTATTTAAGCTGCTTGTTATTTTATAGTAGTGTCTGATGAAGCAACAGCAGTTGTGAAAGCGCTTACCTTTTCTTTTTTGTTTTGTTTTTGGTTTGAATAAACGTCGTTTTTGTGTGTTAACTTGGTGCAGTTTTTCTGTTTTTGCCTCATGGCAGATACTTTGGGTCCACTTATTTTGGGTCCAAGTGGTGTCTTAGGGCATTTGCGCAGAAATGGCACCAACATATCATCCGATCCAACTACCTGACTCCTCTGAGTTGAGATAGACAACAGTCTGACCTTTGACACGCACATTAACAATACTATAAAATGAGTTAACAGAAAAGTAGGCTCCCTCTATAGAATTAAACCATTCCTTACTCCACTTGCCAGAACTTCCATTGTTCATGCCCATCTTATTTCCACCGTCCTGTATGCTTCCCCTGTCTACACTTCTTTGTCCAAAACTAACCTCAGCAAATTGTCTGTTACTTACAACAATATTGCCAGATTTGCCACTGACTCTACTTTTAAAACTCATCACTGCCAAAACTTAAGGCAACTAGGATGGCTTGAACTACAAAACCTAATTCTATTTCACCAGCACTCCTTAGCCCAAAAAATCCTTTACAAACCCACAAACACTCCCATACTCACTTCCCTTATCACTCCTTACTGTAATCTTAAAAGCCTTCATTCCTCTGATAAACTACTTATATCCACTAGTAAACCCAATAACACAGCCAGCAAATCCTTGTTCTCCAACACAGTAGGAAAAACTTGGAACACACTTCTTCACAATGTCATGGCAATCTCCTCTCTTCCCTACTTTAAATCCCAACTCAAAACTCGCCTCAAAACCCACTGCCTCTGCCCCTGTAGCAACCCTGACTAGCTTTCCTTGAGTATCTAGGTGTACTCAACTTTTCTGCTTTAAGAAACTCTTACCAAAACACACTTTTTATTTCTTGCCTTCTGTTTTTGTAGCTAATATCTAATGTGTTTTGATGTGTATACTGTTATATATGCTTAATTTGTACCTGTTCTTACTAATGTTTGCATGTGGAGCTTTTCTCCCTGGGCCTCTGCTGAAAATGGACATATATCCAGTTGGACTAGCCCGGTCAACAAATGTAAAATAAAAATAAAATAAAAAATGGCCTCTGTTTTACTTGTATAACATGAGCAAACTCGATCTGAGGTAACAAGGAGAAGGGCATTGTGGGCAGAAGCTTAGCTCAAGAGCTTTTTGACTGGCGCGAGCTTGGTACTAGGCCGACTCAGTCCCGAGGGCTCAGAACTGAACCCATCGGTGATGAATGAAGACGAACAACACAGATGGAGCGTTATGGTAAGACATAACTTCTTTTTCTGCCTCAGTGAGAGAATCAAATTCCTCCTGCTTGGGTTCTCCATTGAAGAAAGCCACAGAAAAGGATAACAGGAAGAATTCAAAAGAGAAAAAGAGTGAGAAAAGGAAGAAGATAAGCAGAGAGAGAAGTCAAAACAAAGGAGGTTGCAAAGGACTTGAGAGAGGTCTCCCAATCCCACACGGGCTGTGGGTCCTGTTTCAGAAGTACCTGAACCGTCAGATCCAACACCTTCTTTTTTGTCTTGGCCTGAGACTATACAGATCATTCAGACTCTTCTCCTGCTTGTGTAACCAAGATTTTTACCAGAGCCAGTCACTCCTTGGCTCTGATCTCCAATCCTTCAGTAGGAGAGGAACATTCATTGGTCCTTCAGGTTGCCCTTGATATGGCCTCTTCCTTCAGGTCGGTACCGTCAGCAAGGAATTTCTCTGAAGTGGATGTGAACAGGATGATGTGAAAGTTCCTGAGGACTCATACCGATGGGGGTCTTTTACACATGGGGAACCCAGGGCCAGGCCCTTCCACCCCTCATTTGATTGCTTTTTCCATAATCCAATCAGTCAGTCTTGAACCTGAGAATTTCTTGCAGAATCCCTTTGTAGGAACTGGTAGATGGGACATATTCAACTCACAGTTTGGCTCACCCACTTCAAAATCGAACCTTGAGGGGGTGTTGGAGCCAAGAGGTAGGCATATGTGTGTGCAGAGGTAAGTATTGACACAGACTTTTAGATCCATCTCTTTCCCTTGGTGCATTGATGCTAGATATCTCAGCGCCAGTGTCTGCTTTGAAGTTGAGCTGTACCACAACTCAAGTGGGTCTCTGTCTAGATCCTCCGATACCAAGAAGACTCACTTTCACTTCAGCTGACAAGACATTTCAGAGACAACTGTCTCGTTTTCTACTGAAGAAGTATCCTGCTTGTCACTCTGTTCTGTCCTGATCTCCTCTAGTGTCTAAGGTACCACCCCATGTCATCTTGTCCCTTCAGGGCAACCATCTTCATCAAGATTCAGCAAGGCTTATGAGACTAGTTCCTCTTCATCTTCTGATTTTTCTCTAGACACACATAGTTGAAATGCACAGGAAGCACTCATGCAAAGTGTGACGCATTTAGACTCCACACAGGAGTCTGTCATGAAGATAATGATGTTGATGAAAGGGAGGGGTACCCAAGGTCCCCTTGGAAGGTGTTTCCTGTGGGAACATACTGGAACTACCTTAGCAATGGGTGAGGGCTCTTCCACAAATGCCCCTTCCCACGAGGAATCTGTATTTCTTGAGGCCTTTGCAGTTGACCCATCTACTTCCAAAGGTAGAGGGGATCTGCAGAGCCAGAGGTTGGAAGTCTGTTTGCCAGTAAACCTTTCTAGCTCTCCTGGAAGGTTGCCTTGACTGCTGCACTCTGGAGGGAGTTGGGGACACCTCAGTCTCTGCTCACCAGTGCCTGGTCAGCTGTCACTCTTGATTTGAGGTTGCAAACCGTAGTAACAAGAGACTCATTCCCTTTACTTGCTCACCAAAAAGTCACAAAAAAGCGCTTCACTCTCTTTGATTCCCTCCCTGTATGTACAAACAGACTGGGTGCCCATTATGTCAAACATTTATTTATAACTTCCCATAATGTCACTAATTTTAATCCTGCTGCATTTAACAGAATTCTGAGCTTGTTTGAGTGGTCTATGCTGAAAAGTATTCCACCCGACAAAGCTGTAAACAAACTTAACTCACTTTTCCTGAAAGCCCTCGATAGTCTGGTTCCAAGTAGTGTGTGCATGTAACACAAAAGCTGGAGCTACGTACTTAACAAAATAAAAGATGGGAATAATAACTTTTTAACATAATGACCCTTTCAGTATTGTCTTTAAATGTTGATGTTCTCACATTCATATACAGAGTAGGGAATATTAAAAAAATGTTTAGAGTAAATAGCTGTGCTACAGGAGACATTTGGAGAGAACTAAAGTGAATGTGATAAAGTTTTCAGGACAGTTATTCAACAGAGTACCAGAGAAAGGAAAAGCGGAGTACTTATATAGGAATTGCAAGAGGAACTCCAATAGTGATAGAAGAGGATAAAAGAGAGAGTAATGCTAAATATGTAGTACTAAAGGGCTGCTGGCAAGAGAGGAGGATTACACTGGCATGTATTTATATTCCACTTAAAACTGCTATAATGGAGCTTAAGAAAATTTTGGGAGAAATCAGTTTTCAGCAGGAAATATTATAGGTGGGGACTGGAATTTGATTTGCAACAGGGAATGTGTTTCTGGGGGGGGGGGGGGGGCAGGTCTATTTTCAGCCATCAAATGCAATAACCATTGAAAGTTCACTTTGTGAACATTAATTTCATTGGCAGGATAAGTAACTACTTGTACAACACTTCCCCACCTCATGCACGGAAGTGTTTCAAACCCACCCTGGTGGGGGGGGGTTTGCCCCCCCCCCCTTACTATATATAAAAACTCCAAGATCGCTTCTGTGTGAGACAGGGAATTGTTGGACAAGTAGTTACTTACCCTGTCAATGAAATGAATGCTCGCCGAGTGAACTTTAGATACTTATTGTTCAATGGTTAGTCCATTTGATGGCTGAAAATAGAACCGGGGAGCCCAGAAGGGAAAATATAACAAAAGGGGGTAGATTTTTGAAGAAATTTATGAAAATACTTGGGATGCAGGATGTGAATTCAGTAGTAGAAGTTCAGAGTGAATTTACATATTATTCCCCAAGATACAAAAACTGGGTTAGGCTAGACAGAACTTACATTTCATGGGAACTTATGCATTTAATGAAAGTTTTGATACGCATCCAATAATAATTTCAGATCACACACTGGTAATAACTAAAATAAAAACACAGGGTAATTAAATAAAAATGAGACACTGGTGCTTTCCCACCTATCTGTTGAAAAGAGAGGAATTACAGGAATGGGTAGTGGAAATTATTCAGGAGTTATTAGAGAAGACAGAAGTTTCTTCTGAAAATATATCTTGGAGTTTAAAAGTAGGGTGGAAATAACAGAGATGTGGTTAAGAAGCAACAAGAAGTATTTAGAGGGCCTGACAAGTGTTAAAAGTATTGCAGAATAGGAGGAATCACACAGAACAAGAGGAGGAGCAATTGCAGAGTGTTAAGCAGAAAGTAAAGAATTACCTCAATCAATAATATGCATGAGTTTAGAAAGATTGTTATTAGGCAGTTTTTTTTAATAATGCCAGATCACAAAAACTTTTAGTGCAACTACTCAGGCAACAGAAAGTAGAAAGAGTTGTCGCCGAGCTTAGGGGAGCCTATAACAAGGACGATAACAAGAGATCCTGTACAGAAACTAGAAATACTTTGGAAATTTTATGAGTGTCTGTATAAAGCAGAGAAATATGGTGGTCAAAGAAAGGTATGAATGGATATGTTTATGGAAGAATTAAATATGCCAAGGTTAGAGGTAGATGAGGCTCAGTTACTAATAGGATAGGAGAAGATGAGATAAAAATAGTGATGTATAGCCAAAAAACAAGAAAGTCCATAGGATTAGATGGTATTCCTGTGGAAGTTTGAAAACTAGGAGAAAAAACTGATAAAAGATCTGGAAGGTTTTAACAGTATTTTAATTTAGGAGGAGATGCACCAACTTCCTGGAAGAAAACAGGGATGGTTGTAATACCTAAAAGGGGGGTAAAGACCCGTCAGATACAGCTTCATACAGGCCCATTTAATGGCTAAAAGAATGGCAAAGGTGATCCCAAAACTGGTAGACATGGATCAGTGTGGATTTGTGGAGAGACAAACATTTGACAACATTAACAACATGACTGATCCAGAGGGAAGATGAATGTAAGAAAACACCACAGTTGTTGGTGGGTCTTGATGCAGAGAAAGCATTTGACAGAGTAAGCTGGGAGTTTGAGCAGGGCAAGGGAAACATTTGCATTCCTTGATAAAATTACAAGGTTGATTAGGAAGGCTATATGAAAGATTGGAGGTGAAAATGTAAGTGGGTGGGTTCCTCTCTGACAATTTCTGCTTCAGCAGAGGAACTAGGCAGGGGTGTTCTCTTTCCCCTTTGTTATTTGCACTATATTTAAAACCATTTGCAAAGAAAATAAGATATTCAGAATTTCAAGGATATAGCTTGTATGGTAGTCAAGAAAAGCTGGCTCTTTTTGCAGATATTATATACCTGATAAAACCAGAAATTGACATTTCGCTGTTGTGGAACATTTTCAGGCAGTTTCATATCTTTTCGGGGTGCAAAATTGATGAAGCTGAAACAAAAGCAATAGCTGTAAATCATGTACCCACAGAAGAAATTGTTCAGCAATGTCCATACTTATGGAGACATGATATATTGAAGTACTTAGGAGTATGGATTAAAAAGGATTCTGGTGTGGCAGCTAAGAATGTTTGGGAAGAGACTAAACAAAAGATGATACAAAAACTGAGAAACTGGAAGCTCTATTAAATGGATATGGGAAAGCAAGATACAAGCAGTTAAAATGTTTTTAGTCCCTTTAGTTTTATACACAGGTCAGGCATATTTTTATCACCCGGAGAAGTTGTGGATAGCAATTAATAAAGAGCTGAAGGAATTTATCCGAGCTGGAAAGGCAGCAAGAGTCAAGTGGGATAAGCTGATTCTTCCAGTTGAGCGAGACAGTTTGGGATTACCCAATGTGAAGGGGTATTTCAGGGATACACAGTTAAGGCTCCTGTACTTAGCACAAGCAGAAACCTATAATTCAAAGTGGAAAGGGATGATGATGAAACAGAGACGAGAAGCTCAAGAAACAAGGAGAGACTGGGATTTTGGATGCAGATCTTTAAGGAGAATGACAAGAACCATGCAGAATATTATATTCATAAAGTAGTAGAAGGTGTACTCCAAGACCTAAGCTAACACGGGGATGGAGAAAAAAGATTCTGCCAATAGGAATGACTGCAGTTAGGGATACAGACAGTACTCAATAGGGGGCTGGAATTTATTGGAGAAAACTCATAAAACAACCAATGTTTTAACAAATAATTAGAGAGGAAAGGTAATAGAGTTGGAGGAGGTCAATAATTTATTTAGACTGCAATATAGAGGTTGCCTTCCCTATCAAGGATTGATATGAGTATAAGCAAAGAAAAATAAATAGGAGGATCCCAAGTGAAAGACTAGCACTAGTAGAGTTTTTAGTAAATCTAGAACAGAAGATGCTGATAAAGAAGGAATTATTAGTATAACATACAAAATGTTGCATGATAACTATAATAATCAGAGAAGGTTAGAAAGGATTCAGAAGAGAGATTGGATAAGCAATTCACAAAGAAACAATGGGAGGATATATGTATGTCTCCCAAATATTCAACAAAGTCTAGAAGATTTAGCATCTTTGCTTGGAAGTGTTTGCATAGGTATTTTTGTACCCTGAGTAGATTGGCAGACAGCAAATGTTAGAGGTGTGATGGTGAAGAAAGAGGTAACTGGGAACATATTTTTTGGGAGTGTAATGAGTTGGCAGACCTTAAAAGTTCCCTGCAGAGTGCTCTGTGAGCGAGTTAGTGTAACTAGGGAAATTATTTTTTTGAGCTATAATATTCCCTAGACATAGTAAGGCATTGCTGAGTCTTATTATGGCGCCTGCCAAAAAAGCATTTACTAGAAAATGAAAATCAATGTATAAACCAGCTTTACTAGAAACAGTGAATATAGTAACAGAGATAAAACTTCTGGAATTGGGATCTTTAGAAAAGGGTAGGAGCAAATTACATATGAAAAAATGTGAATTGTGGGAACAATGCATGCAGAGGAAGGAGGTTTAAAAGAAGGCAAGATTTGAACGAGCTATGTAATGTTTGACACTGACTGGGTATATTTTAAGTGATGTATAATATTTGCAACTACATTTATGTCATTATGGTTTGTAATGCATAATGTTAGCACCTAAAATTGTCAGTATGATTTGTTTTCATTTATATAAATGTGTGATTGCCTGTGTCATACGTGATAATTTAGTAAAGACATTTCTTGTTTTGAAAAAAAAGAGTCTAGCTCAAACTAGAACAAAAAGAGTAAGAATAGCCATATTCATTGTTATCCGCTCAAAGCAAGTACATTATGTGTGAAAGAGACAGGGCTTGGGAAAGAATGGTTAAAATGTAGATCTCCCCAAAATCTAAAGCACTTTAAAGAACTGTGTAACAGAACCTAAAGATAGGTTATCCCAGACTATGCTTCAGTAACCACTTACTAAAGCAATGTTATAACCCTAAAGAATTCTGGTCTTCTGTTAATAATATATTTCACCTTGGAACATGCACCACGCCCAATCCTACCCAAAAGAGCACACCCTTCAAAATAACTGCTGACTTTAGCACACATTCTACAGACAGCATTAAATCCCTTAGTAAAGCTTTTCCTCTCAACAGTCCTGACATGCTCTCTCCTCAGACAGCAAACTTACCCTATTTCACCCTAAAACCCATCCCAACCTCCTACATCAAATTGCTACTACTTAAACTACATTGTTTCTCGCCCAGTAACCACAATAACCATGTACTCTTCCCTTCTGGGGAGGGGTATGGGCCATTTTGTGGGAAAGACTGCCCGTGGAATGCGGTCTTTGACAGAGTTCAAGCTTTACATCAATGTTCTGAAGATTATGGCAGTTCTCCTAGTGTTGCAGGCCCACAAGAACTACTTTCCCATGAGTGTGGTTGCTGTTCAGACAATGTGTCAGTTGTCTGGTACATCAACAAATAAGGAGGAGCTTGCTTGCACCTTGTGTATTCGAAGGCCATGAGGATTTGCCAAGTAGTCACAATCTTCCCTGGGGTTTTTGATTACAACTCGTATACTGGAGAAGACCATTGTATTAGCGAGCAACTTGAGCAGGTCTGCTGTTCTGCCACATGAGGGGTCTTTCAAACAGTGACTTCCATGGGACCAGCCTTGCTGTACCTGTTTTGCCACCCTGACCAACAAATGCAGTATTTTCTTTACCCAAATTCCCTAAAAAGGTCAGTCCCCAGGGACACTCTTGTTCACACTTGGTCCCTCGGTCTCCATTGTTTATCCTTCCATCTCTTTTTATAGATTACTAGACTTACAATGGGGGGGACGATTCTAAGCCTAACCAAGTTTGTTAAAAAAAAAAAAAAAATAATGATGTCCTGTTTCTAAATACATCATTGAAATGGTTGACTTCCCAAAGGATACAATTATGCTTTTCTTAGTATTGAGTTCAAGACCATGCCTTTGGTACTATTTGTTAGTCAGAGATGGACTTTCTTGAAGAATACTAGTGTCTGCAAGGGAGCAGATAACCCCCAGCTTGCAATCATCTGCAAACTTAGTCAGCCATAAACCTTCAGCATTTGCTTCCATTTTATTGGAATAGATGCCAAAAAGGAGTGGGCCCAGTACTAAGGCCTTCGGGACTCCGCTAATGACTGGCCTCTTGGTCGAGGTGGGCTTACCTATTTTAATCTCCTGGGTCCTGTATTAAACTTCTTAGCTGTCTGTTTAGATTGGTAGAGGACTTTTAGTATGTATGGCCTTGTTCCTCCTATGCTTGGCCAAGATTTTCTTCATAACCAGCTTTCTGCAGAAAGCATCCTGGTGCAAGTTGAAGGTGATCCTCATCACCCGTTTTTGGCATCAGCAGGTATAGTTCCCCTTCATTGGCCCTGTCTGGTGTACCCTCCCTGGTTTCCAGATTTGCTACATCACCCATCCAGAAAGCCTCAACCAGACATAAAATCCTAGAAGATAACTGCTTGGTCCCTCCATTTCCAGTGAGGACCAGAAATTCCAGGCTTTTATCCACTGTGATTCAAATATTGTCATCATCTCAAAAGTCTTCCTTAAGGAGTATTTATAGTAGCAAGTGGAAGTGATTTTCTGTCAGATGTCTAGACCCTTTCTGAGATCCTTTGTCACTGATTTTAGATTTTCATGCAGATCTTTTTCTTACAAGAGCTGGCTACTTCCCCATCAAAGTTAAGATGTTATGTGATCCTATCTCGCCTACATTCTGACTGATGGGGTTCGGAGCCGATCCCTCGGCTCCGACTCGGCACGCTTATGCCAAAGAGCGAAGTCTCTTATTGGCTGAGCTTACTATATCCCAGGATGCACCACTACCAGTCCCCCAGATCTCGTTTGCCACTAACTAGCAAAGACGTGGTCTCGAGCTGGCTGAGCTAAGTAGTGTTTTTCACTAACTTTTTCTGTCAGGAATTTCCTAATTCTTCAACAAAAAGCTGTTTTAACAGCTATATCGTACTTTTTGTGTATGAGTGGTTATTTTTTGTGGAAAATTTGTGTGGTGGTTGCGTGTTTGTTCTGACTAGAGGCCCCTTTTGAATTGAAGGGCCTTTCCCTGTCAGTCAATTGTCTTTCAAGTCCTTAGGGGTTCTTGGATCCCTTTAGTTAATTTTTCTGTTGTTGTGACAGTCTTTGTGTAAAACAAAGGAAAAGAAAGTGTTTTTCTGTGGTAGTTAAGTTACTAAATTTGTTACCATAATGTCTCAGGCTCCTAGGCCTTCGGGCTTTAAGAAGTGCACAAAGTGCAGTTTTAAAATGTCAATCACAGATGACCACTCTCTCTGTGTGTATTGTTTGGGCGCCAAACATTTGCAGGAGTCCTGCAGCGTGTGTCACGCGTTTTCCTCGAGGGTCCTCCAAGAGAGGAAAAATAAACTTATTTTGAAAGGCCTTATTAAACCCTCATTTGAAGAGGCATTAGCTTCCTCTCCTTCTCCCGCTAAAAAGAAAAGGGCGTCGGCTCCGACCAGTCCGTCGGAACCGACCGCCAAAAGACATAGGCAGGCTTCTCCTTCGGCTCCACGGACTTCGGAGCCGAGGGCGGAACGGTCTGCCTCGATGCCTCCAACCTCGACTCCTCTGGGTTGAAGCCGTCGGCTGGGGCATCGAGAGGCGGGTCACCTTCATCGGCTCCACTGATCTCGGAGCCGATGAAGGTTGTCCGCTCAGACACTTCCTCCTCGGCGCCAAAGCCCTCTTCGGCACCGATGGAAATTGGTTTGGACACTTCGGCGCCGATAATTGTCGAGTCGATTCGGAGCCGGTCCCCTAGTCCCTTGGAACCGTTGGAGAGGCCTACTCGGACCCATTCGGTCTCTTCCAGGTCATCAAGGATGTCAGATTCGGACATAGACAGGGTGCTCCAAAGACTGTTCCAGTCCCCAGTCTTTCAGAAATTTGTTTCGGCTCCGACCCACTTGGCCGGAGCCGATAGCCCATTCCATTGCCATTCCTCCTCCAACCGCTTGGCTCCGTGGAGGAGGTGCTGATGGAGCCAGTGGAGATCCTAGGGTCGGCTCCGACCCTTACTCCAACCCCGGCCTTCGGGTCCGAGTTTAGCACTAGGACTTCTTCGGCCGGACCCGGGGGTGATGTTTCGGGACCAATGCTGTTGGTTCCAAGCCTCCCTCTCTGTGCTTCGACTGGACTTCCGTCTGCTATCATGGCTCGGAGACCGGACCCTCCCAGGATTCTGGGGTCTGGCATTCAGAGCTATGAGGAGTGCCTTGGCCAAGTCTTCTTCGCCATCTCTACGGCTTTACCGGCACCTTCCTGGGCATGGAGACTGGGTCTTTGGCAGTTCCCTGTCTCTAGGCAGCGGAGCCCGGGGCCTGAGGTTACCCCACTGGGGTTCCCTCCTCCTGAGGGTCTTCGGAGTTGTCTTCGGAGGAGCCCCAAGGAAGAGATCGTGCAAGAGGAAGCACGTGGACTCCCCGAGTCTCTTACATCGGACACTGATCTTGATGATGCGGAGGGGTCCCCAAAGTCGTCCTCGGATGATGTCTCATTTGCAGACATTCTAGAGATCCTTAAGCAACGAGGCGGCTGGAATTCCAAACCCCCCTCCGCTGATGAGTCGGTGTTTCTCAAGGCCTTTGGGGCTCAGCCCTCTGCCTCCTGGGTGTCTCCACCCTTGACGAGCTCCTGGATTTGGTTTGTCGGAGGCGTGGGAACATCCAGATACTGTGGAACCAGTGCCTTCTCGCCCTAACAAATTTTTGTCTGCCCCACCCGAGAAGGAGTTCTTAACGAAAGGCGTGGCTGTAGATGCCATGGTGGTGGCATCTGCTACCCAGCTGGGCGTGTCAGGGGCTTCAACTTCCGTCCATCCTCCTAATAAGGAGTCTAGGAGCATGGACCGCACGGGAAGCGCACCCTGACTTCAGCGGCCTTTACTCTGAGGTCCCTGAATTATTTGGCACATTTCACCAGACTACAGAGGGATCTGGTCAAGGAGCTCTCAGACTCCCTCTCAGGTAACCTACCTGAGCAGCTAGCCCAGTCGGTTAGCTCTCAGTTGGCTATCCTCACCTTGATTTCTAACTCGTCCATGAGGCTCATTTCATATGCGGCGAAGGCGGGCAGAGCGGCAGGCACAGGTGTGGCTCTACGGAGACAAGCCTGGCTCCATTTGTGTCATTTCGCGGAGGCCTTCAAGTCTTCCTTTGCCGACGCTCCCTTTGATGGGTCCTCTTTGTTTGGACCCAAGGTAAAAGACACTCTTACCCGCTGTGAGCAAGAGGGAAAGACTTTATCTGCCGTAGGAGCACGTTATTCCACTCCCTTTCGGCCTTATCCCAAGGCTAAAGAGGAGGGAAGATGTGGTTCCAAATCACAGAAATTCTTTCCTCAACAGCAGGAAGATTCCCTTCCAGAGGCAGAGGACGGGAAATTTTTCTGGGAGATGCCGTCCCAGAGGCGGCAGAGGCCCCGCAACACTGGAGACCGCGAGTCCTTCGTGGCTCTTCAGCCTCCCACACTCCATGAGGGATTGCCCGGCTGTGCTGCTCGAGCCAGTCGGGTGCCGTTGCCAAGCACCTAAAAGCCTGGGAGTCTATTACTCAGGACAGATGGGTGCTTCGGATTATTGCCGGAGGTTACACCATTCCCTTCACGCACTCACCCCCACCATCCAAAAAAATCCCGGACCCACCACCCAGTCAAAGGGAAATTGCAGCCGTAGAAGCTTCAAAGCTGCTAGAAAAAGGAGTCATCCAACCGGTCCCCACAGACCAGATCAGATCCGGAAATTACTCAAGGTTCTTTTTAGTGCTAAAAAAGACAGGGGACCTGAGACCCATTTTGGATCTCAGCAAACTAAACCAGTCCGTCATGAAGTCCAAATTCTGAATGGTCACTTTACAATCCATTCTCCCATTGTTGGAGAAAGATGTTTGGATGTGCTCCATAGATCTCAAGGACGCCTATTATCACATACCGATACATCAGGCGTCCAGGAGGTATCTGCGCTTCAGCCTGGGAGACAGTCATTTCCAATTTTGTGCACTGCCCTTTGGTCTCACCACAGCCCCAGGGTGTTCACCAAGTGTTTGGCAGTAGTGACTGCTCACCTGAGGAGTCTCGGATTCCAAGTGTTTCCCTATCTGGACGACTGGCTCCTGACTGCCACCACCAGGCATCTACTACTAGAGAACCTACAAGCCACCATCTCCTGGGTGCTTCCTGGGAATTACATTCAACTGGTCAAAGTCTGTCTTGCTGCCTTCTCAGCGCATAAGATTCATAGGAGCAGAGATAGACTCAAAATTAATGCGAATCTTCCTTCCTATCGAAGGATACAAACATTACAAGGTCAAGTCCGAGCCCTGCTTCTAAGATCCAAAGCCCCAGCCAGGATGGTCCTGCAACTTTTAGGTTCAATGTCTGCCACGGTTCTCCTAGTTCCTCTGGCAAGATTGCACATGAGGATTCTTCAGTGGCTGTTATCGACACAATGGTCTTTTCAGGATCTCCCCCTCAATCATCACATACTGATTACAGAAACGCAAACGGGACCTCCGCTGGTGGCTTCTGCCATCCAATCTGAATCAGGGAAGACCTTTTGTTATACCCCTCCGTGGCCACCTTGACAACGGATGCCTCCCAGACGGGGTGGCATTGTCTGGGCAGGTCAGTTCAGGGTTCTTGGCTTCCAAATGAAACATTTCTCCATATCAATGTGTTGGAAATGAGGGCTGTACTTCTGTCCCTACAAGCCCTCCACAAGTTTCTCCCTCAAGGCATTATCGCTATCCACACAGACAACATGTCTGTGGTCTGGTATCTAAACAAACAAGGAGGGACCAGATCTTACCCCCTTTGCAGAGAGGCCATGAGGGTGTGGGAATGGGCAGTGGCTACCAACCGCTTCCTGGTAGCGACCCACATTCCAGGAAAATCCAATGTATTGGCAGACAGACTGAGCAGGACTATTCTCTCTCCTCACGAGTGGTCCCTGAACGAAACAGTAGCAGCTCAGATTTTCAAAAGATGGGGGATTCCGTGCTGCGACCTGTTTGCAACACCACAAAACACGCATCAAGGGGAGGCAGCTACGGATGCTCTAGTCCAACCTTGGCCAACAGGACTGCTTTATGCTTTCCTCCGGTTCCACTCCTCCCCAAAGTCATCCAGAAAGCTTCCCAATTGGGGTCCACAATGATTCTAATTGCTCCATACTGGCCTCATCAGGTATGGTTCCCCTACCTACAGAAATATACTCTGGACGGTCCTTGGTTTTTGGATCTAACTCCGGACCTTCTGGTTCATCAGTCGGGACAACAGCACCAGTCCCTTCACACTTTGAAATTAACAGCTTGGCTCCTCCACTTCCGACTTTAGTCAGAAATCACACCTTGGACCCAGAAGTTATTCACATTTTATCTTCAGCCCACAAACCCACCACTAAGAAATTGTATCACAGTAAGTGGAAGAGGTTTGCTATCTGGGCTCAACTCAGAGGCTTAGACCCTATTACTGCCCCGATACCAGAGGTCTTGAAATTTTTAACATCCTTGTTTAATCAAGGATCTTCAGTCTCTACTATTAAAGTCCAACTAGCAGCTATCTCCAAATTTCACGAATCCATAGACCCACTGTTGATGAGCAGCAGATTATGTAAAACTTTCATGAAAGGTGCTGTGCTTTTAAGACCCCCAGTTTTTCATCCTGTGCCTCCGTGGGATCTTGATTTGGTACTTCGTGCCTTAACATCTTCCCCTTTTGAACCGGCTGCTACATGTGAGTTGAAATATCTGTCTTGGAAAACTGCCTTCTTAATTGCAATTACCTCTGCAAGAAGAGTTTCAGAACTTCAAGCCCTATCTATCAAACCACCGTACTTGATTTTTCACAAGGATAGAGTAACACTTAGGCCTAATCCATCTTTTGTTCCAAAAGTTTGTTCTAATCTCTGTCTCCAACAATCTCTAGAGCTACCAGTTTTCTTTCCAAAATTTTCAAACAAAGCGGAATACACCTTGCATACATTGGATGTTCACAGGCAATTGCGCTTCTATCTAGACAGGACTCAACAAATTCAAAAAACAGATCAATTGTTTGTGTCCTTTTCAGATAATAAACTGGGTAAAACCATCACTAAAGCTACTATTGCCAAATGGATTAGAGATTGCATAACTCAGGCTTATTCCTCTTCAAATAAGCAACTTACAACATCTGTCAAAGCTCATTCTACTAGAGCTATGGCTACCTCTATTGCATTTCATTCCAAGCTCGCTATTTCTGAGATTTGTGCTGTGGCTACTTGGTCCAACCCGCACACTTTCATTTCCCACTATAAATTGGATGTGGCATCTAAAGGGCGAGCATCATTTGGTTCCACGGTACTCAGGAGTGTTTTCCAGTGAGCCACCCAGGATTTAGGTGCTAGGGCGCTGTCCCATCAGTCAGAATGTAGGCGAGATAGGATCACATAACATCTTTTAGTTATGTACTCACCATAACTTCAGATGTTTGGGATCCATCTCGC